>NC_085992.1:14353350-14480850 GCF_030014385.1 Trichomycterus rosablanca
TACTTTTACATTTAAGCTTAAGTAAAGTTTTTACTGATCACATAGATTAAAAAAAGCAACTGGAAATGATCGTCATGGTCAGATGATTTAAAGATTAATTAATTACACATTCAAACCCAATAACAATGTACTTAGTGCCACGTAGGTGACAGGACGTTTTGCAACCAGTGGAACTGATTAATTGCAGAAGGCAGACAGAATAATAAAGAACTTTAAAGTCCCAAATACTTCATCAATTGGGCATTTCAGCAGAGCAGAGCAATAAACCAAAACAGACATTAAACCTCCGTTGAAACGGCTAAATCAAGATTTTAGATTGGCCTGCCTCAAAGTACAGAGTTTAACCCTTTTGAGAATATATGGACTGTACTGATAACACCAATAAAAAGGTATCAAAAGACCAACATATTGGATTAACTTCACCAATTCTGCACAGTAAAGTGGGCAAAAAGCCAACTAGGGGTTTGCCAGAAGCTTTTTCTGGTAATCAAAAACAGCTTATTGAGATAATATAATATAACCATTAATTAATTCGTCAACCTAGCAGATTGTTATATGTAACATTTACATTTTCGGAATTTAGCAGACGCCTCACAGTAGTGTGACGGTATACTGTCTGAGCAGATGAGGGTTAAGGGCCCAACAGCAACAACCTGCCAGTGGTGGGGCTTGAACCAGCGACCTTTTGTTTATTAGGATTTTAACGTCATGCTTTACACTTTGGGTTACATTCATGACAGGAACGGTAGTTACTCATTACACAAGGTTCATCAGTTCTCAAGTTTATATCAAACACAGTCATGGACAATTTCGTATCTCCAATTCACCTCACTTGCATGTCTTTGGACTGTAGGAGGAAACCGGAGTACCCGGCGGAAACCCACAAGACATGGGTAGAACATGCAAAATCTACACAGAAAGGACCCAGACCGCCCCACCTGGGGATCGAACCCAGGACCTTCTTGCAGTGAGGCGACAGTGCTACCCATGTATATTACATACTACATTTCTTATTCTTTTTATTTAATTGCATAGTGTTGTACAATAATACTTGTGTACTTTAATACTTGTGTACTTTAATGTATCTTGAGCTGCAGTAATAACTGACTTTCACTATTGAAATAAATAAAAAGTGATCTATCCATCTACATCTATATCTATTTAACAATGAACAGGACAAACAATATGGACAGAAAACAACACAGGCATAATGGACAAGGAACACAGTAGACAGGGACTCTCTAGGCTAATGCTAGCTTGGAAACAATAAGAACATATCCCTAAAGTTTTGTAAACCCTAAACTGGACCAAGTCAATAAATTCTTATTCCTACACTAAGCTTATGGCTAACTCAAAAACATGACCATTTACAAAACTATAACTAGGACTAAACAAGGACTATGATACTGCTAAAACTATGGATACATGGATAGACAAAGGCAATAACTAAGCTGTGGCTAAGCTATGGTACATGAAGAGAACAAACTGAACTTGTTCGTAGATCTAGCCTCTTTGCTTTTTAGCTCTTTACATCTAGCTCCTAGCTTCTAGCTCGTTACTTCTAGCATATAGCTTCTAGCCCTTTACTTCTAGCTCCTAGCTTGTAGCTCTTTACTTCTAGCTCCTAGCTTCTAGTGCTTTACTTCTAAGCTCCTAGCTCTTAGCTCTTTACTTCTAGCTCCTAGCTCTTTACTGTTAGCTCTTTACTTCTTAGCTCTTCACGTCTAGCTTCTTAGCTCTTCACGTCTAGCTTCTTAGCTCTTCACGTCTAGCTTCTAAGCTCTTCACATCAAGCTTCTAAGCTCTTCGCATTTAGCTTCTTAGCTCTTTACATCTAGCTTCTCATCTCTTTACATCTAGCTCCTTAGCTCTTTACATCTAGCTTCTTATCTTTTTACTTCTAGCTCCTATCTCCTAGCTCTTTACATCTAGCTTCTAGCTTTTTGCATCTAGCTTCTAGCTCTTTACATCTAGCTTCTAGCTCTTTGCATCTAGCTTCTAGCTCTTTGCATCTAGCTTCTAGCTCTTTGCATCTAGCTTCTAGCTCCTAGCAACATCATACAACCATTAACAATCCTTAAACTGAGCAGTGCACAAGGGTAATTTATACATTTGGTAATTATTTAATCACAAGGCACAGCTGGGGATCATGAACATGGGGACAAATCAGTAGCCAGGGGTGGAGACAGAAGGGGCGTGACACACAAACAAAACACTGAAATCATGTGTTCCAGAAACTGTGACAAAATCAGTTAAATCACAAAACTGCCTGACATTAGGGTGGCCACTTTTATAACCCCCAAAAGGAGGGCATGACAGTGGGTAGTGTCTACAGCACACAAAAGTAAAACCTTAATTGATAGAATTAAACTAGAAAATTGCCTATTAATGAATGTTCTACTCACCGTGTCTACTTGTGATACTTTCGTTTAAGGGGGCGTGTGTCAGTCTCATTCTCCTCAATCAGGGCGGGATCGGCATTAGGCATTCTCAATTTCCCTGTGCACATTGGCATCCTCTTTGTGCCTCTGAGATATTCTCACTGGCCAAGAAGGGCGGCAGAATACCATGAGCTTCCTCTCTTCCATGTAAACCAGCGCCTGCATCTGTACACCAGCCAGCGGCAGATTCACACACTACCCATTCAGTATTCTTAAACTGCTCATCCCAGGCCTCGACCACACGTTCGGAGCTGCTGTTACAGCGTGTCTGATAAGTGCCCGGCCTGTGATGGTGAGCTAGAGCATCGCTCAACTTTTTCATTTTCATCTTTGACTATAAATCCAAAGTTCAAATCCTGGCTTCTTACAAAATGTTTGGAGCATTATCATATCTAATGTCTATCTTTTTTCCCTCCTGTCTGTGCTTCTGACGCACTCATTCTCTGTTTCGTGCTCTGCCCCGTACCTTTCTTGTCAGTTTGGGATTCTGGGCCACGGCTTCCTTTGATGCGCTGCTATTCTTATGCATATTGGGGCGAGATTACAGTTCAAAACACCTTTTTTTTATACTCGGCGTGTGTGTGCTGAGAATGCGGATGAGGCTGATTGTCAGGTGAATGCATGAGAAAGCGCATGTGTTTTTCCATCCTGCATAGTGCAGGCACAGTAGCGGATTCGTCTGTAACCCAGCCAGTCAGGCATTGTGTTCGGGAAAGTGAACCATGCCAGGACTAATCTCTTCTTCATTATGTGGGAAAGTATTAATAAAATCAGTATGCTGATGAAGTACACACACACACTATTTCTGCTGAATGGCTATCATCTGCATTTTGTGTTGCGCTATATGAACTTATCTGTTTCCTTAGCCTTCACCTTACTAAGCTTTAGTCTAGCATAGCAATTAACATGTAGTTTTTATTAAACATGTAGTTTTCACGCTACGCCAGAAATTAGTTCACCCTAAGGACCGGGTTCCTCGACACAAACAGAGTAACGTAGTGTATGCTGTTAGGTGCCGGGAGGATTGCTGGGAACTGTACATCGGGGAAACTAAACAGTCACTGGTTAAACGGATGGTTCAACCTCTTCTGGCCAGGACTCCGCGTTTTACACTCACCTGCAAGCCAGTGGCCACTCATTTAATGATGAAGATCTGCAGATCCTTGACAAGGAGGAACGCTGGTTTGAACGGGGAGTCATAGAGGCCATCTATGTGAAGAGGGAATGACCATCTCTGAACCGGGGAGGGGGCCTGAGAGTACATCTCTCACCATCTTACAACGCCGTAATAGGAGCTATACCCCAATCATGTGTGAAAGGCACACATGACCATTGTAATTAATGGTCATTGTGATTTGCATAGGGACCTGATCACCGGTTCCATTGTTATGCAATGGGCGGTGATCTGCCGTTATGCAAATCGGCTGCATATAAGGTTGGGGTATTCAACACCAGCTCAGACTGAAGAAGTCACTTGGATTGAGTGGCGAAACATATCTCTACAACAAACTTGTGTCCAGATTAACTGATTCAATTTTGTGGATTTGTGTATCTGGATTATTGAGCATGCATCAACAGATGTAGTTTTCTATTTACCTGCAAATCGTGAGCTCATAAAGGTACAGAGAGTGTGGTTTGCATCAAGACCCCAAAAAGACTTTTAAAAGTGTGTCTGAGCCGAACATCTAAAAGCCTGGATCATTCATGGCGTCATCAAAGCAGTAGAAGGCCCTACCAAATTCACAGTCGTAAACAAAATGCGTCACGGACCATGAAATGAGCCATTTCCTGTGTAATATGCAATTTGTTGTCAAAGTCAAACTTTAAGGTGTGTATTTAGCAATTTTTTTTTTTTTAATTCGCGTAACATTTAATTTGCACTATGATGTTCAAGGTCCTAGCAATCCTACGGCAAATCAGTTAGCAATCGCTTAGTCAAGAAGTTGAAGTCTAAAGCAGCTAAACACAACTCGGGTAACTGAGTTTGGAAAACTTTCAACCAATCCTGTGGATGCAGAGGGGGGGGGGGGGGGGGGGGGGGGGGGGGGGGGGGCGGGTCAAAACACGGATGAGAATTTTTGTATTTGAGACGGAGCCTCGCACAGTCACTGGATATTCTAGGTTTACATTCAACCATTAAGGTAGGCTGTGCTGTGTATTGTAGCTTCCATTTATTCTATCATTCAATGTATGAGTGTTTTTAATGACTGCCATAAAATGTAGCACTTAAAGTATCTTGAAAATCCGTGAAATCTGAGTAGGGCCCTAAATATAGGGCCAAAAATATGTGCACACCTGACCTGACCATTGCAAACCCATGTGCATGTACAGTGCCTTGAAAAAGTATTCATACCCCTTGAACTTTTCCACATTTTCTCACGTTACACCCACAAACTTAAATGTACTTTATTGGGATTTTATGTGATAGACCAACACAAAGTAGCAAGTAATTGTGAAGTGAAAAGAAAATGATACATGGTTTTCAACATTTTTAATAAATAAAAATCTGGAAAGTGTGGTGTGCATTTGTATTCAGCCCCCCTGAGTCAATACTTTGTAGGACTGCCTTTTGCTGCAATTACAGCTGCAAGTCTTTTGGGGTATGTCTCTACCAGCTTTGCACAAATAGAAGCTGAAATTTTTGCCCATTCTTCTTTTTAAAATAGCTCAAGATCAGTCAGATTGGATGGAAAGCGTCTGTGATTTTCAGATTTAAAAATACCTTTAAGTTTGTGGGTGTAACGTGAAAAAATGTGGAAAAGTTCAAGGGGTATGAATACTTTTTCAAAGCACAGTATATAGAGGTGCTTCCCCTTCTTGTTCAAACAGCATCATCCTTTCACAAGATTTTGGAATGCATTTCTGGGAATATGTGTTCAATCAGTTTGTGAGAAGGCCTGATTTGCAGTCAGTGTTTTAATTCATGCCAAGTGTGGTCAAATGGCTTGAGATCAAGGTTCTGTGGCTCTGTGCAGACTTCCGAACCGAATTCGTCAAACCCTTTATGGTCTTTATGAACCCTGCATTTGCATTTACATTTGCTGCATTTAGTGACGCTTTTAATCAAAACAATTTAGAATTATACACTGATCACAATTTGAGCAATTGAGAGTTGAGTTCCTTGCTCAGGGGCCCAACAGTGGCAAACTGGCATTGATAAGGCTTGAACCAGCAACTTTCTGATTACTAGTTCAGTACCTTAATCTTAATTCCTTCAAGCCGGATTAAAACCAGCAATCTAAGAATTATTTATCTGCTCTACCAACTGAGCTAGTAAAGGTACATGATGGAGCAGGAAGGACCCATCCTTAAACTGTTACTACAAAGTTAAAAGCATATAAGTTATCTTTATATACTGTACAGCTATAACAAAGGGTGTGGCTGAAACAACTAAACTCAATAGTTAGACAAGGTGTTTGTATGTCTGAGTGGTGGTAGCTTAGTGTTTAAGATACAGGACTAGTAATCTGAAGGTCACTGGTTCAAGCCCCACATCTGCTGGGTTACCACTGTTGGGCCATTGAGCAAGGCCCCTAACCCTCAATTGCTTGGATTGTATACAGTCACAATTGTAAGTTGTTTTTGGATAAAAGCATCTGCTGTTTATTAAACAATGGGACAGGCAGTAAATATGCACCCTACTGCACTAAATAGTATGGACTGAATACAAATGCATCAGAGAAAATTTGTATATATATACACACCGATCAACCATAACATTAAAACCACCTCCTTGTTTCTACACTCACTGTCCATTTTATCAGCTCCACTTACACCCCCCACAGGACCACCACAGAGCAGGTATTATTTGGGTGGTGGATGATTCTCAGCACTGCAGTAACAATGACATGGTGTGTTAGTGTGTGTTGTTCTGTGGATCAGACACAGCAGCGCTGCTGGAGTTTTTAAATACTGTGTCCACTCACTGTCCACTCTATTAGACACTCCTACCTAGTTGGTCCACCTTGTAGATGTAAAGTCGGAGACGATCACTCATCTATTGCTGCTGTTTGAGTTGGTCATCTTCTAGACTTTCATCGGTGGTCAAAGGACGCTGCCCACGGGGCGCTGTTGGCTGGATATTTTTGGTTGGTGGACTATTCTCAGTCCAGCAGTGACAGGTAGGTGTTTAAAAACTCCATCAGCGCTGCTGTGTCTGATCCATTCATACCAGCACAACACACACTAACACACCACCACCATGTCAGTGTCACTGCAGTGCTGAGAATGACCCACCACCTAAATAATACCTGCTCTGTAGTGGTTCTGGGAAAGTCCTGACCATTGAAGAACAGCATGAAAGGGGGCCAACAAAGCATGCAAAGATACAGATGGTCTACAGTCAGTAATTGTAGAACTACAAAGTGCTCCTGTATGGTAAGTGGAGCTGATAAAATGGACAATGAGTGTAGAAATAAGGAGGTGGTTTTAATGTTATGGCTGATCGGTGTATACCCCCATACTTACGACACTCCTGCCAGATCACAACGTCTCTCCAAAGTCTCGCATTTGCTGCAATGACAAGCTTCTCAAATACCTGTTTTAATATAAATGACATATCATTTAATCACGAGCGTGCATTAATGGCTATCGTGTTTTAATAACAGATTCTGGGGGTGGATGCAGGCTTTGTTTGAGTGTTCGGAAGATAAAACGGTGTCTTTTTTTCCATTTATCTCTCGCCGTTCTGAATTGCACCATAAACACTGGTAGCATGGACTACAATTAGCCTGTGCGCTATGCCACTTAAACCTATTAGCAGTTGCCGTTAGAGACAGAGATGAGCTGGCTGTCAGCTGGATTTTTACAAAACTAACATATTAGTGAAGCTCACACATTCCCTGTGGCTTTTTACTCTTTTTATCATGATATTTTCCAGTTATTCTTTTGAAAGCGGAAATGATTTTGATCTGTGATTTTTGATCCAACAAAGGAATTCATTCTGTAGCCCGGTGAGTGCTCCATTGTGATGAATTGATGAATAGTTAGCATGTTAAGGGCATTACTACAGATTAGTGGTACGTTGAAATGTACTGGCATGTGACATCAATAAGTAATTGCCCCCTTTCTGTCATGAGTTATATCATAAGGTAGATGAGCTACTCCGATTTGTCCTTAGATTTAAGTTATTAAATGTTTAAGGTACATTGTGCCAATCAAAGCAGACCCATTCGACCCTAATCTGGAGTAATTCAGATACTTAAGACGATTGAAATTTTGAGACATAATAGACCCGATAGCTCCAGTATTCATTTTGGCCCTATTTTCTTAATTTACCAGCACAACACACACTAACACACCACCACCATGTCATTGTCACTGCAGTGCTGAGAATGATCCACCACCTAAATAATACCTGCTCTGTGGTGGTCCTGTGGGGGTCCTGAGCATTGAAGAACAGGGTGAAAGCAGGCTAAAAAAGTATGTATGTAAAATAGATGGACTACAGTCAGTAATTGTAGGACTACAAAGTGCTTTTATATGGTAAGTGGAGCTGATTAAATGGACAGTGAGTGTAGAAACAAGGAGGTGGTTTTAATGTTATGGCTGATCAGTGTATACCGATTTTCTGAATCTACAGGCATATACTGTAGTTTCCAGTCAACACATCACTGGACTAGATCCCCAGTAAACACCATCCAGTCTTGTGACCCCCTACAGTCATTTAAAACTATTAGTTAGTCACATCAACCCACAGCCAAACCAGAAACACGATCAGTGCATCAGCTTGGGTCAACGTAGCATATATTTCCCATTCTATTCTACCACTGATTTATACTGGTCAGGGTCATGATGGGTCCGATTTATTGGGTAAAAGGCAGGAAACACCCCGGACAGGTCACCAGTCCATCATAGGGCAGACACACAACATTGTCACTCAAGTGTTGCTCCAATTGGCTTGACTTCATGTCTTTGGAATAGTGGGAGAAAACCAGAGCAAGCGGAGGAAACCCACACAGACAAAGAACATGCAAACTCCACACAGAAAGGAGCCTTGCTGCTAAGTCGGGAAATGAAACCCAGGCCCTTCTTGGTGTGAGGCAACTGCGATATCTACTATGGCACTGTGCCACCTCATGAATTTCCAATTGGTTCAAAAATGTAAATAGTGTTAGGGTGTGGTGCAGGGTTAGATATGGGGTATTGCTTTTTTGAGGATTTCATAATATAACAAATGAAAAAAAAAAAAAAAAAAAAAATATATATATATATATATATATATATATATATACTGTATATATACTGTATATACAGTATATATAGAAGCACTTTGTAGTTCTACAATTACTGACTGTAGTCCATCTGTTTCTCTACATACTTTTTTAGCCTGCTTTCACCCTGTTCTTTAATGGTCAGGACCCCCACAGGACCACTACAGAGCAGGTATTATTTAGGTGGTGGATCATTCTCAGCACTGCAGTGACACTGACATTGTAGTGGTGTGTTAGTGTGTGTTGTGCTGGTATGAGTGGATAAGACACAGCATTGTTGCTGGAGTTTTTAAACACATCACTGTCACTGCTGGACTAAGAATAGTCTACCAACCATAATTATCCAGCCAACAGTGCCCCATTGGCAGCGTCCTGTGACCACTGATGAAGGTCTAGTTTTAAGGTCTAAGCTCTGGTTTTGGTCACAATGTTGCCTAAAATAGTTCAGTTCCAATACCAAAGATTCCAGTTTCTCTAACAAATTACCAGTCTGAGTACCAGTACCACAAGTACCAGTCTTAGGCCAAAGTTGAAGTTTCAATCCCAAATGTTCTATTTTGGTTCCAGTTCTGTCTGATTCTGCAACAATACTAGATCACTGGTTTTAGTACCAAGGTGAACCTGTAGCATTAACAGTTATTTGGGTTTGATACCAATGGTTTCAGTTCTGAGAGAAAAGGAGACTATAAAAGTCTAAGTACTAAAGATCATACATTTTCTAATTTTTCCTAAAATTCCCAAAACACCAGAGCTGTGATTCTGAACTTGCTTTGAATCTCAGCTCTTTTACCAGTCGGCTGGGCGCCCTCTAGCAGGCACAATTGGCAGTGCCTGCAGCAGATAAAATTGGCCACTAGTCTGCTGGGTGGGAAAAGCCCAGACTAGAAAAGTTGGGTGGGGTCTTTAGTGCTGCGTAAGGACCCTGGTTAGTACCCCGAGATGCTTGTACAGAAGTGGATGTGAAGATTGTTGCATGGCTCTCCATGTGTGAGACTTGCCTCACGCATGATTCCACCAAGGTATGGGAGAATAAGAAGGGGTCGGTGGACTGTGCATGTGTTGGAGGAAGAATGTGTCAGGAAATATAATCTCCTTGGACATGACCGGTGTGTCCAGCAGTGGAGAACTAATTAGCTTACTGGAACTAGAAATTATTACTGGTACTAGAACTTCAAAATTTGATCTGGAAATAAAACAGTTGGTAAAGAAACTGGAACCTTTGTTATTGTGCCATTGGCCAAGAGAAAAAGCGTTAATTAAATTGTCTGGTAGAAAAGGTGCAGTCCTGATGGAGAACTCATGGGAATAAAAACCCTCAGTTGCAATTTTGAAAGCTGTCTGGTGTGATTATGTTCAGCTCTTTTAAATCTCCAGCAGTTGGCAGCTTGATAATGATGCTTATCCATGTAACACTGACTAATCTGTTTTGCTTCGCTTTCTTCCTGATGGGGTCTCGACATGCTTTGTGTGGTGAGGTTTAGGGGGGAAGAACTCTCCAAAAACACCAGACAGTAGGCGCATGCCTGTGAGTAGTTGTTAGCGGAGGTGTAACATTTATCATCTCTGACAGATGTGACTAGCGTTGAAGAAAATTAATTGTTCCAGGTGACAGGATGACGGCGACAGTCGACGTTTAATAGTGAAGTTCTGAATGTTTATGTTTGCCACTGGCGTTCTTGAGCAAACAGCTTGGGAAAGCACGTGGAACGATGTTCATTTGTACATTTATTCATTCCTTCAAGCATTTATTTCATTCTGGGAGAATACATTAGGGCAAGCTCTCATTTACAGTGATGGAAAAAAGACGAAATGTTAATGATGGAAACAAACAAAAGAAAATGAATGAAAATGATTTGGGTTTATGTGAAATTATTCATTACAATATATGAAATTAAATTTTATATATAATATTTCTGAGGGTGGCTCTGTTACCTCACAGCAAGAAAGTCCTGGGTTTGAGGCGCCCAGGTGGTGCAGTGGGATATTCCGCTAGCACACCAGCACAGAGATTCTGAACTCCTGGGTTCGAAACTCGGCGTTGCCACCTGCATCTTGCAGGCATAATTGGCAGTGCCTGCAGCAGACACTGATTAGACACTGTGATGACCAGACTATGTGGGTGGGGTCTTCGAATGCTATGCAAGGACCCTGGCTGATAGAGAAGCCTGTGCAGAGTGCATGGGCGAAAAGAAGGGGTCCACTAGGACTGTGCACGTGTCGGGGGAGGCGTGGGCGGCAACGTACCCTCCTCGAATGCAATCGGGGATCCCCAGCAGCGGAAGACAGATTGACTACGCTAAATCGGGAGAAAATGGGGAAAAAATGCATAAATAAATAGGAAAAAAGAAGGTCCTGGGTTTGATTCCCAGGTGAAGTGGTCTGGGTCCTTTCTGTGTTGAGATTGTACGCTCTCCCTGTGTCCGTGTGGGTTTCCTCTGGGAGCTCTGGTTTCCTCCCACAGTCCAAAGACATTCAGTCAGGTTAAGTGGAGCTACAAAATTGCCCTAGATGTGAATGTGTGGGTAAATATGTGGGTGCATGTGAGTGTGTGTGGTGGTTTTTACCTATCGTCCAGTGAATGCCATCCACCACAACCTTGACTAGGATAAAGCAGTGGTAAAACAGACAATTAATAAATGTATTAATTAAGGATAAATATTTCTAGACAATTATTAATAGTTAACTGAAGTAGTAAATTGGCGGCACGGTGGCTCGGTGGGTAGCACTGTCTCCTCACAGCAAGAAGGTCCTGGGTTTGATCCCCAGGCAGGGCGGTCCGGGTCCTTTCTGCGCCTCCCTACAGAAACTGATGACAAATCCCTGTGACTGAGCATGTCCCGGTAAATAAAAACATTATATTGAAGTCGTGGATGCTCCGTGTCTGTCGCTTTGGGCTATCAATCGTTAGACTGAGGATGTAAATTCTGCCAGCAGCGCTGTGTAATTGCTGGCCTTGCATTCCAACTCTTGAAGTAAAAACATTAGAAGCCCAGAAATGAAGGTGGTAAGAATAATCTAGGTTTATGAAAGTTGAGGACATCTCAGATGGCACTCATTGGGTGGAATGGCCCGTACCACAAGGGCACATCTCACAGAGCAGACAAGGACAGAGACGAGGACCATCCGTCTTCACACTGTGCACTCGTGTATGCTGGGCTGTAATTAGACCAACAATGCCACGCTGTTATAGAGCACTAAACTGATACACCGATGCGCAGATCTATGACAAGCTCTGTTAGGGTTTGACGTTGATTGACTTCCGGAAACAGAACACGGAATCGATTACCCAGCAGTTGTTCATATTTTCTTTTACAGCAAGTGCTGAAGCGACTACCTTGTGAACACAAAGACGTTTGAAAGACACACTGACAGACTTTTGATCCCATTAGGTTAGGGACAGTAGTTGTTTAGGGTGTTACTGTGTGCCTTGGGCCAATTGAAAAGCTGGGATAGGCTCCAGAACCATAACACCCACCCAACCCACCCCACCCCCCACCCTAATTGGATAAGCGGTTAAGAAAGTGAGTGAATGAGTGAGTGAAGTAGTAAATGAAGGTGACCCGAGGCAAGGACCAACCATGAAATCCATTCATCTCAACAGATAAATAAATTTTTAATAGCTCAGAGGCTTTATGTTACATCTTGTAAACCACAGTTGGACCAGATTGTACAGAGCAAAACAGAGCAAATAAGACGCATTGTTTGTGTTGCCTGGGTCGCATAAAAATTATGGACATAATGTGGGTCATAACAGAAAAAAATCATATTTTCCTTCACAGCAAGCACTGAAGCGACTACCTTGTGAGCACAAAGACGTTTGAAAGACACACTGACAGATTTTTGATCCTGTTAGGTTAGGGACAGTAGTAGAGACAGAGCTTCGGGCTAGCGGTTGAAAGGTTGAGAGTTCGAATCTCAGCCATGTCATGCAGACACTGTTGGGTCCTTGAGTACAACACGTGTGCAGTACCGACTGCATCTTTTCACCTGCACAAGGCGAGTTCATATGAGGATCAGCTTTGTGTACGAAGAGCCACACCCTGGACAGCGCATTATTTCTCAGCTTTGCGCAGGTCGTAGCTGCATCAGTTATGAGGAACCCTGGTCCGGCTTTCCCACCCTGTTGTTCATGTAGGCGCCCAACCCAGCTGGATTCAAAATTATGTGATTGGAAATCCCAGCTCTGGTGTGCCAGCGTGATTTACTGCTGTGCCACCTGCACAGCTAATGATATATATTTGTAATTTTTTTGGTATTTTGTTTAAATCCCCACATAATATCATTTATCAAACAGTAGCTTTATAGGTGTTATTGAGCAAGGACAGGTCAATATTTGCCACTTTGGGGGAAAACAAAAACTGTAATTTTTAGAAGCAGTTTAGAAGTGTTAACACAGAATTGTAAGAGATTTATGGATTTTGCTGTCTACAATCCAGAAAATTATTAAAATCTGAAGAAAATTATGTGCTCAAAGCGCAAAGTTGAAAAAACAATATTGAATGCTCATGACTTTTGATGCTTCGGACAGCCGAGTAAATGAATTATACTGTATTTATTTACTTAGAGTGGCACACTGGCTAGGTGGGTAGCACTGTCACCTAACAACTAAAAGGTCCTGGGTTTGATTCTCAGGTGGAGCTGTCCAGGTCCTTTCTCTGTCGAGTCTCTGTATGGGTTTTCTCAGAGTGCTCCGGTTTTCATCGTACAGTCCATAGACATGCAGTCAGGTGTATTACAGATACAAGCTTGCCCTACGTATGTGTGTGTGTTTGCCCGGTGATGGACTAGCAACCTGTCCATAGTGTTGCCCACCTTTCATCTAGTGAGTTGTACCCACCGCGACCCTGAATAGGATGAAGCTTTGGTAAAACAGACAATGAATGAATGGATTTTTTTTTCTCGCCAGGCCAGGCTGACTCAGTGATAAACGTCTTGAAGCTACTCTTTGATAAATGATCCCATTGAGAGATTTCTGATTGGTGTGCATTTAATCTTTCATTATGGTGCTGTTGTTGCATTCTTTCTGCGTGTGCTATTGAATCATTTTTCACCCAGTAAAAAGGTGCACAATCATTTTATAGACTGAAAGAGCAGAGCTGCCCCGCTGAGCTGTTACATAAGCCTCACTAAGCATTCCATTCCTTTCCATTGTCATGTAACTGCCTTTGGCCTGTAATTGGGCTAAATCCTTTTAAACCTGGCCGGCCCTTACTGAGTCTGCAGAGAAGAGATGAAAATAAATGATGAGAGAAACTCGAGAGAAGTGGACTGCCTCAGAGAAAGAATGAATGAGAGGCATGACTTACAATCCAGGCTCAAGGACTAGCTTGTTTGTCGTTGTTTTCTGTTCATTCCCCAGACAGGGCTTAGTGGGGTGAAAGAGGTAAGAGGTGGCATAGTGATCAAGTGTAAATCACACACAGCGGACAGTTTACATCACACAGAAGGAGGAATTGAGGAAAATCGGAGTTCATCAATCACGTTGCGTCGGATTAGCCCTTGGCTTTCAGTGACACATCACATCCATTCCTATTTTACGGCTGCCCCAGTCAGTCGGCCTGTGTGTGTTTACTTCTGCACAGTAATGATCTATTTCTTCAGCACACAAGCCAAACCTTCCAAAACACCTTTGTGTGCAATTGCTTTATGAATACAAGAGCACCAGCGCATCAATGACCTGAGCTGGTCAATAATGCGCTGGTGCTCTTGCATGCATAGAGCCTATACACCGATCAGGTATAACAATATGACCACCTTTCTAATATTGTGTTGGTCCCCCTTACGCTGCCAAAACAGCCCTGACCCGTCGAGGCATGGACTCCACTAGAGCCCTGAAGGTGTGCTGTGGTATCTGGCACCAAGATGTTAGCAGCAGATCCTTTAACTCCTGTAAGTTGTGAGGTGGGGCCCCCATGGATCGGACTTGTTTGTCCAGCACATCCCACAGATGCTGGATTGGATTGAGATCTGGGGAATTTGGAGGCCAAGTCAACACCTCAAACTCGTTGTTGTGCTCCTCAAACCATTCCTGAATAATTTTTGCTTTGTGGCAGGGCGCATTATCCTGCTGAAAGAGGCCACAGCCATCAGGGAATACCGTTTCATGAAAGGGTGTACCTGGTCTGCAACAATGCTTAGGTAGGTGGTACAAGGCTTGCCTTCTTCCTATAGTGCATCCTGGTGACATGTGTTCCCCAGGTAAGTGACGCACACGCACCCGGCCATCCAGTCGTCTAGCCATCACAATTTGGCCCTTGTCAAACTCACTCAAATCCTTAAGCTTGCCCATTTTTCCTGCTTCTAACACGTCAACTTTGAGGATAAAATGTTCACTTGCTGCCTAATATATCCCACCCACTAACAGGTGCCGTGATGAAGAGATAATCAGTGTTATTCACTTCACTTGTCAGTGGTCATAATGTTATGCCTAGTTGGTGTATCATGCATGCCAAAAACTGACTGAATTAATTTTAATAGGTGCAATTTGAAAGGGTTGGCCTGACTGCATGTTTTTGTATGGACCTGTGGGAGTAAACCGAAACTCCACATAGAAAGGACCCTGGCCAACTAGCCGGGAAATCAAACCCAGGCCCTTCTTGCAGTGAGGTGACAGCACTAATCACTGCACCCCTATGCTGCCCCACTACTAAACAGAAGAACAGGGGTGGTACGGTGGCTAAGTGGGTAGCACTGTCGCCTCACAGCAAAGAGGTCCTGGGTTTGATCTCCCTGTGTCTGCGTGGGTTTTCTCCGGGTGCTTCGGTTTCCTCCCACAGTCCAAAGACATGCAAGTGAGGTGAATTAGAGATACAAAATTGTCCATGACTGTTTTCGATATAACCTTGTGAATTGATGAATGAGTGACTACTGTGTCTGTCATAAATGTAACCAAAGAATGTAAAACATGATGTTAAAATCCAAATAAACAAAAAAACTGAATTTAATACCTAGTAAAAATATCAAAAAAATAGGAACACTGTAAAAAATACAGATACTGTCATACTTTTTAACTCGACGTCCCCTAAACTTGAAAGCTTTAAACTCAACGTCCCTCAGTGACAAATGTGTACTTTTAAACTCAACGTTTCCCCTAAACTCGAAGTGCATGTGATGTAAACAAAGGAGTGAGCATTAGGGTTCATTCACATGAGAAGCAGCACAGCTGTGCTGTTGTTTTCTATGTGTTATTGATTTCTAACTGTTTGTCAATTGTATTTTATTATTTCTTTATATTATATTTGTGTTATTTTCAGTGTATATGTGTCAAAAACAACCCCATAAGTTTACATTATTCTAAACTCTAAGCCACTCCCAGAACCAATTGACGCTGGTTTCAAGGTACCACTGTATTTAAAAAGGTGATTCTGTGATGATGCAAATGCTGGAGCCTATCCCAGCTTTTCAATGGGCGCAAGGCACACAGTAACACCCTGGACAGAGCGCCAGTCCATCGCAGGGCAGACACACACACACACACACACACCCATTCACCTATAGGGCAATTGAGTGTCTTCAATTAACCTGACTGCATGTTTTTGGACTGTGCAAGGAAACCGGAGCTCCCAGAGGAAACCCATGCAGACATGGGGAGAACATGCAAACTCCGCACAAAAAGTACCTGGACCGCCCTGCCTGGGGAACGAACCCAGGACCTTCTTGCTGTGAGGCGACCCTAAACATTACTTTACTGTGTGTGTGTTGGAATTTGTACATCTGGGTTCACAAAGCACATTCCTATTAATCCCAAAGGTGTTTAATGGGGTTGAGGTCAGGGTCCAGTGCCAGCCACTGGATTTCTTCCACACCAGCCTAGTCAATCCAGCAGCACAAAGTTGTTCAGGATCCATCAAATCATTTTAAAGACATCAAGTATTTGAAGTAGTAAAATGTTTTCAGAAGAAATTATAAGTAGGCTATGTTTACATAAACAGAACAGACGGGTAAAAAGCAGTGTAATGACCAAAGCTTTCCTGGGTCATGCTTCTCTGAATGAGTTCGACTCATGCTTCTCAAGGTAGATTATGACATTTATAACTGAGCACTGAAGTGGACACACACTTCATTAGGACTTCATCAAAACTCCATCATGAATCAAACAAAAACACTTCAGGTCTGAAATGGTCTTAGTCCTTTTCAAAATCCCAAATCCACTTCCAGTGATTACTTTATTACCTCCCCTGACTGCTGCTGTCTATAGTATCGTCTGAATGTTGTGATTCTTTTATACGATTACAATTACACCACGACTGCAGAAAATGCTCAACTCTGATTGGCTGACAGTGTCCTCTGATAATGTAGAAGAGTAAACATTATAATAAGCAGGAATGATAATTCCTATTAATGGACACTCAGGTGGAACAGCACTAAAACACACTCAGAGTCTCAGAGGTGCTGCCGGTATGGAGTGAATTTTAGAGACAGTGGTAGCCTCTTGGGTAGAGCTGTGGGTTACAAACTGATGGGTCATGGGTTTGAACCCTGGCCCTGCGCATGTTGGACATCCCATTCTAAAACCATGAGCATTATTATTGATTAGACACCTTTCAACAACAACCATATTTATTTTGTGTATGTGTGTGTGTGTGTGTGTTGGAATTTGGATTTATTATTATTATTATTATTATTATTATTTGGAATTATTATTATTACTATTATTATCAATGTTATTATTATTTGGAATTATTATTAATATTATTATTGGAATATTTGGAATTATTACTATTATTATTATTATTATTATTGGAATATTTGGAATAATAATAATTATTATTTTCATTATTATTATTATTGAAATATTTGAAATTATTATTATTGGAGTATTTTGAATTATTATTATCATTATTATGTAACTATTATTATTTTTTATTGTTATTATTATTATTGTTATTATTATTATTATTATTACTATTACGTAACTTATTATTATTATTACCATCATCATTATTATGTAACTTATTATTATTATTAGATTACACAATGCCTATAGGGTGACATGGTGGCTCAACAGATACAGTCGCCCTCTCCTCTGCTCAGTATCTGAAAGATTTTTACCCTGAATGAGTTTCCTCTAGTCTTCAAAAAAGCATGCAGAAGGTGGACTAGCTGACCCTAGCAATATTTATCCTTATATGCTGTTATATCTTGATCAGGCATGTGATTGGTTCAGTGTCAATACACACAGGCAGGCTATACACAATCCATCAAATACTTTCACACAGGCATTGTATTTACTCTCTTAGACCTTAAAGAATCAACATAGACCATCCTAAAACATGCTTTTTGGTGGATTGGTTGCTCTATACTTGGTACCCTTTGCTTGGCAGACTTGGCTCATAGTGTTCTGATGGACTAAAAAGGTCTAGGTGTTAAGTTTATTAATGGGCTCTCAAAAGAACTTTTGATGAAGCATAAACCAGACCAGGCTTTAGTACTTATCTCCTAAATTTCACCTGCTGCTTATCCCCAGTCTTCCAAGGAACGTACTGTAGCTCTTCATTTTTTTTGAGAAAGTCTTGCTGTATTTACATCTCAGTGGAATTATTCCATCTTTATTTCCATTCCATTTTCTGGACAAAGTGCAGCATTATCCCATCTCACTTCTCCTGCTTTCATTATTACTCCAGCATTAAGGCTCTCGTGGGACACGGCTCGCGGCAACAGCTGCAGATTGCTATTGATCCAAGATTGACTGTTCGGGCTCCTCGTTAAGGAGGGATCTCAAAATGAAGCTGTAAATCTGCTGAATCATATTTCACCAATCAGCTTGCATTGATGCTGACTGGGCAGCAAACTCTTTAATTGGGAAGATCTCTGGGCAGTATTCCAGATTCCTGAATAGAAGCCCAAAGTCTTTTTAAGAGCTTCTTAGATCAGACTCCCAGAATGAATCAAAGGCAACAGTTTGGTGCAAAGAAAATAAGGACTGTATTGTCAAAAGTATGCGGATGTTCATTCATGGGTATTCATTTGAAGTTGCAAGCATCCCCTTCTTTTAATTTGCAGCTATAACAGACTACATTCATTTGATCATTTATTCATTGTCTATTTTACCACCGTTTTATCCGATTCAGAGTTGCATTGGGTACAATTCACCAGGTGAAATTTAGGAAACATACTGGACATGCCGCCAGTCCATCACAGGGCAAACATACACTGTGGGAGAAAACCAGAGCTCCCAAAATTACCCACTCAGACACAGGAAAAACATGCAAACTCCACCGCTGCATCTGGGAATCACCTGGGAATCAGGACCCTCTTGCTGTATGGTGACAGTGCTACCCACCGTGCCACCCTAACAGACTACACTTCTGTAAAAAAAAGGTGCCTAATTAGTAGGGCTGGCACAGATCTGATACTCTGTATCGGTATCGGTCCGATATTGGCCCAAATCACTGGATCGGATATGGGAAGTAAAAAACGTGTAATCCGATCCGATACTGTTGCTTAATGTAAATAACACTTAATGTAAATAACACTTAATGTAAATAAGGCCATTGTTTGTGTGTAAAGCAAATATACACAAAGATACGTTCCGACAGAGTGCCGTTTATTGCCAGCTCACTCAGCAACTGCCGTAACAAGGTGCATCTTGATGACATCACTAACATGTGACACTGATCTACTACTCCTCCGCAACAGCCATTCAGAAATTAATCTGATCTGATCTACTTAAACTTTTTGCATTTAAAAAAATCATCTACTACTGCCACAACTAAAACACTGTTTAAACACAATAAAAATCGCTTTATAAATGATAAATCGCTCACCTGAGATAAAGAAAATCTTCATTCCGGCTTGGGGATATCTCACATCCTCAACGATTAATCCATTAGTGTTATGAAATAAGACAAACTACACCATTTCCCATTTAGCCACAGATGTCCTCTCCAAAATCCAGCAGGGTTTAATAAACTAAAAACGTGACGGAACTTTAATGGAAAATCTCCTGCGTCAATTCTAATTGGTCCATCACGTTTGATTGACATCCACATCTTCCAATTGTAGACACTTTGGATGACACGCCGTAAAGCGAGATGTGTCACGTATTTTAAATGTTTGTATGGTGCTGTTTTGCATAAGTGTGATGTTGTAGGTTCTGTATTTATTCCTTCAGAATATTTGTTTCACAGTCTGAGCATTGTTATTTAGATAGCTAGTTTAACTATGGTGCATTGAGACATGTATTATTACTGCTTAGTTGTTTGAGAGGAGAAATGACGGTATCGGATTGGTATCGGTATCAGCAGATACTTAATTTGCAGTATTGGTATCGGACATAAAAAAGTGGTATTGAGCCAGCCCTACTAATTAGTCAAAAGAGCATTTGTGAGTTCAGGCACTGAAGTATATTTTACCCATAATTGTTAAATGGGTTTGAGGTCAGGGGTTTTTACAATGGCAGGCCACTGGAGTTCCTCCACTGGATGCAAAGTTGGATTTCTCAGGCTTTCCCATGATTGCCCAGCTGATAAACTCCAAAATGAGTCTGGGGGACTAGGATTTCATTTTTCGTGTTGTGTATTATCTCTCTGTAGCCAATGTCAGTATGTCAGTTTTCTCTGGGTACTCCTGGCTTTCCTCCTGCCCCTTGAAAAGAAACAAAACGTGCTTTAAAAAAAAATAAAGATTAGAACCATGGGTGCACTATTATCTCATCGGAGTAATATGAATAAGCATAAATTAAAAAGATCTCTCATATCTATAGAAATGTCCTCTTTCTGGAATGCAGCGTCAATACACTTACACACTGCGAAGAGTTAAAGCTTTTAAGTTTCTCTGAGTCTCAACTGTGCTCCTTTGTGCCACTAAAACAGGGACTAATGAAGAAACACATTCGCCATTGCATGATCTTCCATATGGGCTCTGTAATAATCCACCGCTGGCTGGTGCAAAAGAAGCAACTGCCGCCTTATTGGTTTTGGAGGAAAAAAAAAAAAAGAAACATACAGGATATCATTATATATATACATTCCTCACAGTACTTTAAGAATGACCCCCAAGACTTCAGATTGAATGTGCACTTTTAAGTGCCACAAATGCATCAGATATTAGCTAAGCTACTGTTGAACTCTTGAATCCCTTTAGTTTCAGGTTAGCTACATGGACTGGTCATCTTAATTTTTTCTAAATAAAGAAAGAAAGACTGCAGATGCCTTTTGCACTTGCCTGTTTGTCGACTAGTGATCTCTTCAGTTCAAGAGTAGCGGTGCAGTGATTATGCCAGATGTTAACACTTGAACTGTGTCTGGTCTAGTGTAATTAGAGCTGTGTGTTTGTATAAAAATAGCAAAAGAAAATGCTAATAAAGCTACTTTTCCATGGACTACTGTTATGTCCAGCTTTTTTTCACACAAGTTTTTACGACAGTCTGCACATTGAGATTTGATGCAAGACCACTGTCAAAATTTTCACATATTACCAAATGTAAATAATACTTTCTTCCTATTGTTTTGAACTTTTGAACCAAAAAGAACCCCATGTTGCCCTCTGTTGGTAAGCATAAATCAAAAGGCCCATGTGTAACAGGTTGCCTAAATGTAATTCCCAGTAAAATTGGCTGTAGATGCAGCATCCACATTTGGTTTACTCAGTCTGCGACAACCCAAAATGTATTATGTTCAAGTTACATCAACAGAATAAAGCACTATTGTAACAACTTGCACAAACACTTTCACTAGTCACCACATTTTTACCATTTATAGTAACATTTTATGAACGTCTGTCAAAATAATCGTCAGTAATAATACAGAGGCCGCTCAGGTGGCGCAGCGGTAAAACACACGCTAGAACACCAGAACTGGGATCTCGAATACATCGATTGGCCCGTTGTTTATTTAGGGGTGGGATATTAAACCGGATAGGGACTCTCTCATGACTGATGCAACTGCGACCTCTGCTGGCTGATTGATGGCGCCTGCACAGAGACGAAGAAAGAGTGCGCTGATCAGGGTGTGTCTCTCCGTACACAGTGCTGATCCGCATATGCACTCGTCAAGTGTAGGTGACAAGATGCATACGGCTGCTGCCCACGTGTCGGAGGGGGCATGGGTTAGCTTTGTTCTCCTCAATCAGAGCCGGGTCATTAATATATTAAAATAAATAAGTAGATGTACAAATGTGATAGCATGCAAACAATGTATACTAGTGTAACAGAGTTAAAAATGTATATATGTTTCAATGTTATAATTACACTAAATTCTTCTCTTTAATATAGCCAATACAATATATATATAATGTTCCTGGGTTCATTATCAGCATTGTGCTGTATTATATTTTGCTGATGGTCAATTTTAGAGTGAATTATACTTCTGCACATGTTGCTAACATTACACAGCATGGTCCACGCAGTATAACAGTCAGCTAAGTTTATTCTTTTATATTCTTTTTATATGAGGAGGTGAGGAAAGCAGAGAGAAAGCAGGGGCTCGCTAACCAATACTAAAGGCTGTATTATTTCTGTTATCAGGTATGCAGAAGTTTATGTATAAAGTTGTTAAAGCATGAGATATATTACGGTTATGTTAACGGTTATGTTAATGCAGCGATGCGCAGTAGAGTGACATCATTGCTGTATGCGCCCATCTAGTCTGCAAACAAACAAGTTATTGTTATCGTTAATAAGCTGTTGTTTTTGTAATTTTCATGCATTACATTGTTTTCTTTACTATAAGCCCTGCTTTCGTGGGCCCTTTTGATTTTTGTCTTGTATGAGGAGGAGGTGAGGAAAGCAGAGAGAAAGCAGGGGCTCGCTAACCAATACTAAAGGCTGTATTATTTCTGTTATCAGAATAACACCAACGAAAACACAACGCAGTTCCTTTGTTTATTGGTGGCAGTGGTATCCACATCTATTGGTTACACTAGCAATGCTACGGGGTTAAACACAGGCAGGTTATGAAGCTCCAGAAAGACATGAATTATAAAAGTACTATATATTACATAAAATAACAACAAAATATGTGTTTCTTCAAACTTTCCTGTTCTAGCATGACTGTGCCACTTTGCAGAAAGTCAGGTCCAGTAGTGCAATCAGTGCTTGATTTTACTCAGCTGATTTTTGACTCAATAGGCACAAACTTCTCTGGTCACAATCTATATTATAGCAGTGTCATAGTTTCATAATGGGTTGTCCGACCAGCTCATGGTCAGGTGTCCAGATACTTTTGTTCATATAGTTTACATCTGGAATGGGTCATGAAAAATGCTAACTGTCTCATAGCTCTATTGGACTGGTGTTATAATATTATAGATCTTTTGCATGACCTGCACAGTGACCTGAAAACCTGGATAAGCAGATCTTTTAATTCAGTAATCAACAACACTTAAAAAACTAAAGTAACTAAAGCCGTCCAGCAAAGTCACCCAATTTAGTGCCCCCATGTTGTGGGGTCCACCTGCTGTATTACTGCAGAAGCCAGTGTCACTGAGTATTAATTAAATAGAGGAATAAAGAAATGGCGATGAGATTCAGGGATCTGTGCTGGAGTCGAGGAAAGTCATTAGTGAAAGCTCCAGCATTAATATAACAATGAGGTCAGAGTTCACTCTGGGTTAATTAAACATGAGTAATGAGTAAGACTACAAAATGAGCTCCGTTCATAGGAAGAAAGAATTTTAAATTGGATTTACAATGATTTGAAACCAGGCAGCTTCACAAAGTAAGAGAGGGTTGGGTTTACTTATGGGCATAAAAAAAAAAATGATAATGTGTCTTTGTGCCATCACATGCTATCAATCCTCTACATCTATGGGATTGTACTGAATTCCCTCTTTAGGTAAAATAGGTAAAATTGAGTTCAGATGTTTCAGCTCCACTTGTTGCTAACAGATATAGAACAAAACCCATTGAACTTGGAAGTAAATGGTCTAGAACAACAGATGACTACATCGAGTTTTAGCTCTGTCAGTCACAAACAGGAATCTAGGGCTACAGTAGGCACAGGTTCACCAAAACTGGACAAAGCATTGCTCTAATGAAACTTCTGTTCAACAGGTGATGTCAACAGGTGATTGTAATCATGGTTTGGTACAAAAGCAGCATCCAGGAAAGGCTGAGTCTTTGATGAGCAAAGATGATCAGAGGATCTCCAGTTTGTCAACAAATGCATGAGAAAATGATTGAAATGTTTAAAAACAATGTACCTCAAAGAAAGATTGGAAAGGATTTGCATATTTCTCCCCCTACAGTGCATAATATCATTAATCGATTCGAGGAATCTGGAGGAATTTCAGTGCATGAAAGCCAAGGGTGCAAGCTTAAGCTGAACGCCCGTGATCTTCGATCCCTCAGACGGCACTGCATCAAGAACCGCCACTCAACAATAGCTGATATAACCACATGAGTGAGGGATTACTTTGGCAAACCTTTATCAGGCACTACAATACAGTTACATGCACAAATGCCTCTTAAAACTTTACTATGCAAAAAAGAAGCCTTATATTAACCATGTCCAGAAGCGGCATCGACTTCTCTGTGCTCGGAGGCATCTAGGATGGACCATCACACAGTGGAAATGTGTATTGTGGTCAGATGAATCAGCATTCCAGGTCTTTTTTGGAAAAAATGGACCCCGTGTGCTCTTGACCAAAGACGAAAAGGACCATCATTGAGATCTTAGAGCAACATGTGCTGCCTTCAAGACGTCTTTTCCAGGGATGTCCATGCATTTTTCAACAAGACAATTCAAAACCACATGCTGCACACATTACAAAGGCATGGCTGTGGAAGAAGAGGGTACGGGTACTGGACTGGCCTGCCTGCAGTCCTGACCTGTCCCCAAAAGAGAATGTGTGAAGAATTTTGAAAAGAAAAATGCGACAACGACGACCCCGTACTGTTGTACATCCTAAAAATGGGACAAAATAAAAACTGACACACTAAATCACTTGGTATCCTCGTTGCCAAAACGTCTTTTAAGTGTGGTGAAAACGAATGGCAACATTACAAAGAGGTAAATGCTTTACTGTCCCAACATTTTTTTGGAATGTGTTGCAGGCCTGAAATGCAGGAATGGATGTTTATTAATAAATTAAATTAAGTTGAGCAGATAAAACATGAAATATCTCAGGTTCATCCTGTCTGCAATCAAATAAAAGTAAAAATAAATGTAAGAAATATATATACTGTATATATAGCTAATATCCTACAATGTGAAAATAAATAAAAATAAATAAATATACAGCATGTACAGTGTTGCATCATTCATGAGCTTCCATAGACACTATTGGTGCTTTGTGTTCCTGAAGGCTGTGATTAAATACCCAGAAGCAGATGGTTATGTTGGGCTGCGGTGTGAGTGTGGCCGTGTGGGATGATCTGCTCTGGCTGCTCCTGTGTTTATTTACTTACTTTACGACAGCTGTTAGAGCTCCTGTTTTCTGTCAGCCAGGCAGCACACAATCACTTGCTAGCCCTCCAATGTGCCACTTTATATACAACCACAAATCAGAAAAAGTTGGGACAGTATGGCAAATACAACTAAAAATACTTTTATTTTATTGCAGACAGTATAAACCCAACATATTTATTGTTTTGTCTGGTCAACTTCTTTTCATTTGTTAATTTACATTTATTCCTGCATTTATACACCGACCGGGCATAACATTATGACCACTGACAGGTGAAGTGAATAACACTGATTATCTCTTCATCATGGCACCTGTTAGTGGGTGGGATATATTAGCCAGCAAGTGAACATTTTATCCTCAAAGTTGATGTGTTAGAAGCAGGAAAAATGGGCAAACGTAAGGATTTGAGTGAGTTTGACAAGGGCCAAATTGTGATGGCTAAATGACTGGGTCAGAGCATCTCCAAAACTGCAGCTCTTGTGGGGGTCAGTATCTATCAAAAGTGGTCCAAGGAAGGAACAGTGGTAAACCGGCGGCAAGGTCATGGGCTACTGTAGCTCAAACTGCTGAAGAAGTTAATGCTGGTTCTGATAGAAAGGTGTCAAAATACACAGTGCATCACAGTTTGTTGAGTATGGGGCTGCATAGCTGCAGATTAGTCAAGGTGCCCATGCTGACCCCTGTCCACAGCCGAAAGCACCAACAATGGGCACATGAACATCTGAACTGGACCATGGAGCAATGGAAGACGGTGGCCTGGTCTGATGAATCATGTTTTCTTTTAAATCACGTGGATGGCCGGGTGTGTGTGCGTCGCTTACCTGGGGAACACATGGCTCCAGGATGCACTTTGGGAAGAAGGCAAACCGGCGGAGGCAGTGTGATGCTTTGGGCAATGTTCTGCTGGGAAACCTTGGGTCCTGCCATCCATGTGGATTTACTTTGACTCGTACCACCTACCTAAGCATTGTTGCAGACCATGTACACCCTTTCATGGAAACGGTATTCCCTGATGGCTGTGGCCTCATTCAGCAGGATAATGCGCCCTGCCACAAAGCAAAAATGGTTCAGGAATGGTTTGAGAAGCACAACAATGAGTTTGAGGTTTTGACATGGCCTCCAAATTCCCCAGATCTCAATCCAATCGAGCATCTGTGCCCCCAGCTCACAACTTACAGGAGTGTGCCTCAGTGACCGCCACTGGTGACGTCTATATTGATGGTATCAAATAACTTGCCCCTGTGGACAAGTGAGTTTCAGGAAGACATGGTTTCAAGTGTCAAGGAATTTAAGTGCTCTGCACAGACCCCAGACATCAACCCTGTTAAACACTTGACCTGTGGACACTTGACCATGAGCTTGTTTTATACAGTGGAAAATATGTGATATATGAAAATGGTATAAATATCCCCTGATAAATATGACCACCTCCTTGTTTCTACACTCACTGTCCATGTTATCAGCTCCACTTACCATAAAGAAGCACTATGTAGTTCTACAATTACTGACTGTAGTCCATCTGTTTCTCTGCATGCTTTGTTAGCCCCCTTTTATGCTGTTCTTCAATGGTCAGGACCACTACAGAGTAGGTATTATTTGGGTGGTGGATCATTCTCAGCACTGCAGTGACAATGACATGATGGTGGTGTGTTAGTGTGAACACTAACACACTGGAAACAAAAATATCCAGCCAACAGCGCCATGTGGGCAGCATCCTGTGATCACTGATGAAGGTCTAGAAGATGACCAACTCAAACAGCAGCAATAGATGAGCGATCGTCTCTGACTTTACATCTACATGGTGGACCAACTAGGTAAGAGTGTCTTTAAAAACTCCAGCAGCGCTGCTGTGTCTGATCCACTCATACCAGCACAACACACACTAACACACCACCACCATGTTATAGTCACTGCAGTGCTGAGAATGATCTACCATCTAAATAATACCTAATAAATAATAAAAGTGTTTTATATGGTAAGTGGAGCTGATAAAATGGACAGTGAGTGTAGAAACAAGGAGGTGGTTTTAATGTTATGGCTGATTGGTGTATACAGAGGAAAAAGCAGAATCTCCATAGGTGAGGAGCTTCAAGATCTTCATGTTCGAAAACTTGATTCTGATAGGCTCAATACCAGCTCCACTGTCTCATTTGTTTGTGCATATGCATGTGTCTTTCCTATTCCTCCATCTGCTCATTGTCTCCGGGGTCAAAAAAACAGTTTGTTTTTACCATCATCCCCCTCACAGGTGGGCTACTACTGCCAAATGCCACAGTAAGCTGCACCACAACACTTATCATTACCGAAATGAATATCTAATTAAGCATCCAGGGAACGGCCAGGTATCGTAACATTATTAAATGCTCTTATTCCTTCAGACAGGCTTATTGGGTCCACAGTAAAACTAATATAGGCTGATTGCACATTTCATTTTCAGCAGCTCACCAGGGTAAACAAAGTGCTGAGGGCGCTTTACAGGGGACCCTGATCAGAGGTTGACTGATTTGATAACTAAAGAGGGCAGACAGGGAGGCTGGGTACCGAGCTGGCAGGTCGAGAGGGCACTCGGAGGGCTTTCAGAATGTAATTAAATACTCTTTTTTTAGACAATGCTTGTATTAAATTCAGCTCTTGTAGGTCTGTGTTTTTTTTTTTTTTTTTTAAATACAGGTCATTTTACTGAGCACATTAGCACTGATGACGCACATGGTTCCAAATCTATGCGGACACCCGTTGTTCTTATTGTGTGAAGGTGTTTCAGACAGTCCTATTGTTAACAGATACATTACCTAAGCATTTTATTATGCTGTTTTGGGCATTAAATCCTTAGTTATATTGTGCTTGAGACGTGGCTGGGAGTCTAAAGTACAGAGACAAGAAACATGTCTGTCGTTAAGCTGTTGTAGAATGTTGTAAGCAGATAAGAAACAACAGTTAGCACAAAATGGAGGTTCCAAAGTCCAACACCCAATTACCCAACACCCAATTAACCACCGAAAAAGAGAGGTTCCAGACAGTGAACTAGTGTTCTAATCTGGCACCACAGAATACTCGGGTTTTTCAGCGCAAACCGTGACGTCATCTGTGGCCGTGTCAAAGTGTAGAGGTTTGGGTGCTTTCACTTGAGATGCTGCTAAACAGCTGTGCTGTTGTTTCCTATGGAGCTTGATGCTGCACTTCCATCTTGCACTTCACCTGATTGAACAAAAAAAGCTTGAACAAAAAAGCTTAGCGTGAAAAATATAGCGTAATGTGACTTACTGTACTGAAACAACGAATTTGGGCAGTACAGAGCACTTATAACCAGTAACAACAGAGAGAAAGTTAATGTTCCTATGTCATAATTTTAGTACATTCAGCCACGTTACGCTTTATTTTACGTTAAGCTTTTTCGACTCTCCCGAGAAGCGGATTCTCAGAACCCCGAGCTGCATAAACACCACATGTGAAGTAAATACAGCTAAACACAGATACATGTGGAGCTTTTAGAGAGGGTTTAATGGTTATTTCACACAAATGCATGTTCTTGATTTGGAACACTTTAGTGATGTTTTACCACACATCTCAAGTCGAGCTGTGAGCAAATCGGCTATTTTCGCCCGAGCGTCGCGGTGAGAGCGAAGTGCGAAATGCTCCTCACGTCAATGAACTAAAGAAAGCAACAATGGTGACAATCACGTCTACGTCTTCTTGTCACCAATAGTTGATCGATGCTTTTTGCATAAAAACAAACATCTGTAACAACAGCACAATTGCTCGCAAGTGATCTACACGCTCCGCTGTCATGTTACTACTCTTTACTTTCGTTGAGTAACGCCCACCCTTGATGACGCAGGCTTGGTTCCCAAAAACTGGTGGAAACGCGGGTCGGTTCTCTAAAAAACACCATGGTTCGAAGAAACCCAAATAGAACCGGTTGAAGAACCAGAGTTCTTATGGTGGAAAAGCGCTAAATGTAATGTGACTAAAGCAGTATAAAGGGAGGTAAGGGAGGCCCACAGTTTTGTTCCTTGTTTTTCAGCTGTTTGTTTGTTTGTTTATTAGGATTTTAACGTCATGTTTTACACTTTGGTTACATTCATGACAGGAACGGTAGTTACTCATTACACAAGATTCATCAGTTCACAAGGTTATATTGAACATAGTCCTGGACAATTAAGTTTCCCCAATTCACCTTACTTGCATGTCTTTGGACTGTGGGAGGAAACCAGAGCACCCGGAGGAAACCCACGTGGACACGGGGAGAACATGCAAACTCCACACAGAAAGTTTTTCAGCTATTCCACTGCTGTAAGAACCCACGATCGTGCCAATAAATTCTCCAATCCAGTCAACTGTAATCTTTGTTTTCTTTTATTATCTGACCTTATTTTTCCACGACAGGTACAAATTCCTACATGTACACATTAAAATCTGTTTTAATCTGTTTTACTATTGATTATTATTATGGTTTTGGAACAAATTTAACAGGTGTCCACATACATCTGTATGTATAGTTTACAGTTATAGCCTGCGACCTTGAGTGTCTAGGCTTAGTTTTGGTCTATCAAATTTAAAATACAAGTTCCCGCTGGCAGATAATTGCACTGGATGCCCATCATATGCAATTTTCTTGTTCTCTTGGAAAGTTGCGTCTTTGTTTCTTGAAATCCCTTAAAATCTTCCACATATTCTCTCTACATTTAAAAAGCCAATGCCACGTTCATCCCCCTTATTGATTTGTCTTGATATTTTTCTCTCAGAGGAATCACCAGAGCCAACCTAAAGGGTCTTCAATTACTTTATAAGCTCATATGAAGGTAGTTACATGATCCCTCCGGGACCAGTGGGATTGAGTCAACATGACTATAGACTTACAGAACATACCCACAATTCAGTGAGATTTTTGATGCTGGTAAGCTTATTAGAAATTTATTTTTCTTACTATAATTAAATTGACCAGATACCTGGTGTGAAATCTGGTCCACAAGACAATGGAGCTGCATCCAAATTAGCTGCACCATTAAAATCGCTATCCTGTCAACCACTTCTGGTGACATGCTGGTATGCAGAAGTAGAATGCGCTAGCCCACTATTGCTGGGATTTAGGGTTCGAATAACCCGGTCTGGCGTCTACATACAGACATGATTTGCTTTATCTATGAAGAGAGGAAAGGGGACTGGCAAGGGTCCTGGGATGGATTGGTGCCTGTTACTGCATTTTGCCCATTGATTCCATGGATACCCTACCCACCGCAACCCTGACTAGGATAAAGCAGTGGTAAAAACATGGAAATTGAATTAAATTAAGTTGCCTTTACTGCAAACCTGTTGTTGTAAAATCTTTATTCATTAATAAAAAGGCAATGAACTTCACGATGGACAAGGCTATTTGACAGAAGGTCCATGTAAGTCAATCATCCAGGATAATGTTACATCGAGAGTATTGTGTATAGGTTTCACTTATCATTCATGATGTCATGTTCCGCGAAAAGGTTCAGATATGATCGACAGCAGGTTCGGAAGCCCAGTGTGTACACTTTGCGGTCTATAACACAGATGCTGTACATCTGCCGAGGGAATTGTCAAAGAGAACCTGGAGAACTTGAGACTCCCTTGAAAATGTTGGATCATTAAGATGACCAGCAGTAAATGGCAGTTTTGGATTCTACCTCACCTGTAATGCTTAGCACTTGCTAAACATCATCATACACCGATCAGCCATAACATTAAAACCACTTCATTGTTTCTTCACTCACTGTCCATTTCATCAGCTCCATTTACCATATAGAAGCACTTTAAAGTTTTACAATTATTGACTGTAGTCCATCTATTTCTCTACATATCTTTTTAGCCTGTTTTCACCCTGTACTTCAACGGTCAGGACCCCCACAGGACCACTACAGAGCAGGTATTATTTGGGTGGTGGATCATTCTCAGCACTGTAGTGACACTGACATGGTGGTGGTGTGTTAGTGTGTGTTGTGCTGGTATGAGTGGATCAGACACAGCAGCACTGATGGAGTTTTTAAACACATTACTGTCACTGCTGGACTGAGAATAGTCCACCAACCAAAAATATTCAGTCAACAGCGCCCCGTGGGCAGGAGATGACCAACTCAAACAGCAGCAATAGATGAGCGATCGTCTCTGACTTTACATCTACAAGGTGGACCAACTAGGAAGGAATGTCTTAACAGAGTGGACAGTGAGTGGACACAGTATTTTAAAACTCCAGCAGTGCTGCTGTGTCTGATCCACCAAACAAAAGAAAGAGATGGTCTGTGATGTTGCTCAGTGATCCAAATCTACAAGATAAAGGAGTCTGTTTATAAAACATTTAATGCCACATTAATGTCCAAATATTTTGCTTTTTCCCTTCATTTGCACCCAATTTGTAAATGATTACCCTATGTACTTGTTCCATCATGCCTATACTCAATGCACAAAGCCTGGTGGACCATCATACCCTGGATCAAATTTTGGGTCAGTTAATTGCAAGCTTAAAAATGAGTGCCTTTCCTGACAAGTTCTCTGACTGGATGGACACAAATCCCAACAAACACAACACAATAAATAGTGGAGTCTGTTAGAACTTCAAAAAAGAAAATAAGGTTTGTGGACTTTATCCAGGATGTCCAACAAGCTGATGGTCAGGTGCCCAGATGCATTTGGCCACACAGTGTATGTAGTTATTGATATTTTATAGAAAGTAAATGGACTCATTTAGTACATTTCTTAAACATGAACAGTCCAGTATTCCATTAGCACAAGGGAAATATTGCATCACATGCAAAACTCCTCTCCTGATGGAAAGACTGATTGAAGAAGGGGTCTCGGAGGACAAGAGGCTGAAACTAAAAGGAAAGAGAAAGAAGGATAGAAAGGCGAATATGAATTGAAGTAAGAGCCATTAAACATGGTTCTGTTGTCCGGTTGTAATGGATGAGGTGAAGTTCGAGAGTGGCATTCATTACCTCGGAATATTTACTGCTTTTAATCAATAGATCATGCTTGACGTGTCTTTGGAGGGCTGTTCACCCTCACTACATCATTAATGATCTATTTTCCGCTCTTATACTCTGACAGTGGCGGACAGTAGAGCTAAGTCTGGAAAGACTAAAGATGGAACCCAACCTTCATACAGTACTCCCTCCAGCACATTTCATAACATAATTAGCTGTCACCTTTTGTGGCTACTATAGAAGTATTTTTCATGTGTCTTTATTTATTTTTAACTTTATTTAGTCATTTTGGTTCAGTTGGGAAGGGGTTGTGTGCAGCAGTTCTGAGGTCTCACCACTGTTACCACCTGGTCTAGGGGAAAGCATGAAACTGAGTCCTACAACTTCGTAACTTTATCTGGTTTAACTGGTATAATGTACACCGATGACGCATAACATTATGACCACCTTCCTAATATTGTGTCGGTCCCCCTTTTGCTGCCTAAACATCCCTGCAACTGTGATGCACTGTGTAATCTGACACCTTTCTATCAGAACCAGCATTAACTTCTTCACACACGGGCCAGCCTTCGCTCCCCACGTGCATCAATGAGCCTTGGCGGCCGATGACCCTGTTGCTGGTTACCACTGTTCCTTCCTTGGACCACTTTTGATAGATACTGACCACTGCAGATCAGGAACACCCCACAAGAGCTGCAGTTTTGGGGACGCTCTGACCCAATCGTCTAGCCATCCCAATTTGGCCCTTGTCAAACTCTGATGAAACCAAAATTGAACGTTTTGGCCTGAATACCAAGCATCATGTCTGGAGAAAACCAGGCACCGCTCATGACCTGGCTAATGCCATCCCTACAGTGAAGCATGGAGGTAGCAGCATAATGATGGGGAGTGTTTTTCATCAGCGAGACCGGGGCGACTAGTCCTGATAGAGGGAAAGATGAATGCAGCTAAGTACACCGAGATCCTTGAAGAAAAACTGCTCCAGAGCACTCTGGACCTCAGACTGGAGCGATGGTTTACCTTCCAACATGACAACAACCTAAAGCACACAGCCAAGAGAACAAAGGAGTGGCTTCAGAGAAAGTCTGTGAATGTCCTTGAGTGGCCCAGCCAGAGCCCAGACCTGAATCCAATCAAACATCTGTGAAAGATGTTGGTCCAATCACTTGTAATCTCACGGTTGGACTACTGCAACTCCCTCCTGGCAGGAGCTCCCATGTCCACTATTAAACCCTTGCAGCTCATTCAAAATGCAGCTGCTCGCTTGGTTTTTAACCAACCTAAACACTGCCACATCACCCCACTGCTACGTTCTCTTCACTGGCTTCCTGTAGCTACACGCATTCAGTTTAAAACACTGATGCTCACCTACAAAGCCAAAAATGGACCAGCCCCAAGCTACCTTCGAGGCCTAATCAAACCCCGCTCTGTACCGCGCAACCTCCGAGCCACTAGTCTTGCTCGACTTGATCCTCCACCCAGGACTAAAGGAAGACAAGCATCAAGGCTCTTCTCTGTTCTAGCACCCAAGTGGTGGAATGAACTTCCTCTGTCTGTCCGAACATATGAGTCTCTTGCTGTCTTTAAAAAACGATTTAAAACTCACCTTTTTACTAAACACTTAAGCTGACTTGTACTTACTTACTAACATTTTCTTTTCCATTTCCACAAAAAAAAAAAAAAACAACACTTTGGTTCTAACAGGTTTCAGCAAATTCGTGTTCTTTGACTGTTGTTTACTTAAACTTGAGAAATGAAATGTTTACTATGGAAGCACTTCTGTAAGTCGCTCTGGATAAGAGCATCTGCTAAATGCAGAAAATGTAAATGTTAGTGTAAATGAAAGGAGCTGAAAATGGCTGTGTATCGATGCTCCCCATCCAACCTGATGGAGCTTGCAAGGATATACCAAGAGGAATGGGCAAAAATGTCCAGAAACAAGTGTGCAGCTTCTTTCCCAAGACGCCTTGAAGCTGTAATTGCTGCCAAAGGTGCATCAACCAAGTATTAGGCTAGGGGTGTGTACAGATATGTAACCACTAAGTAACCTAAATAAATTGCATATTTTCTCAACCCTGTTTTTACTTTGTAATTATTGGTGATTGTGTGTAGATGTTTGAGGCAAAAAAGAACTCAATAATAAAATGTGGAGTGAAAGGGGTGTGCAGACTTTCCGACTCGACTGTAAATTGTTTAGAACAAAATGACGTAACAATGTTCAATGGAAACCAAAATTAGCAACCCATTAAGACCTGGATTTAAAGTTTAAGTTAAAGTTTAAAAATCTAAATCATGGGCAATTATGTGACTCAGTAGTGTTTACGTCCCCCACATGCTTTTATGCACTCCCAACAACATCTGGATTTGCTCCTAATGAGACATATTTATTGTTGATTATGGTGTTCATTGTTTGATGCCTGTTACAACATAGTGCATTGCTTCCTTTATTGCTGACCAGATGCTACAGCAACATAGCAGTCCCTATCCAGGCCTCAATATATCCTTAACTAACCTCTGTTTTCTCTACTTGAGATCCATTATGTTGGGGAACAATGATTCACATGCGTGAACTAGCCATATCTAATCAAATTCAAGTCAACATTCTCATGCAATTATTCTCAGCTTTTCACGAGTGCACTACAGCATTAAAATCTGCGCCTGTGGCACTGCCCAATTTATACCACCTTAACAAGCGAGACTTGGGAATTGCAGCTCATAATGTGTTGAGTGTGTACATTTAACAAACTGAATACCTAAATAGTTCCCCTTTAAATCTGTCTGACTGTGTGATGCGAATTATTATATGTTCAAATCTAGTATTGCGTTAGTTCTTGAGAATGTGAGCGAGACTGTTAAGGTGACAGATGGCTGGAAGTGGAAAAAGTAGCAGGTGAAATAAACAAGCAGAACTATGCATGGTGACTGCAGGAACCAATCCAGTTCAGTTACATTTCATTTCATTTTATGGCTTCTATCTGCATCACATGCTGATCAGCCATAACATTAAAACCACCTTCTTGTTTCTATACTCACTGTTCATTTCATCAGCTCCTTTTACCATATAGGAGCACTTTGTAGTTATACAATTACTGACTGTAGTCCATCTATTTCTCTACATACTTTTTAGCCTGCTTTTACCCTGTTCTTCCATGGTCAGGACCCCCACAGGACCACCACAGAGCAGGTATTATTTGGGTGGTGGATCATTCTCAGCACTGCAGTGACAATGACATGGTGGTGGTGTGTTAGTGTGTGTTGTGCTGGTATGAGTAGATCAGACACAGCAGCGCTGCTGGAGTTTTTAAATACTGTGTCCACTCACTGTACACTCCTACCTAGTTGGTCCAGCTTGGAGATGTAAAGTCAGAGACGATCGCTCATCTATTGCTGCTGTTTGGTTTGGTCATCCTTGAGAACTTCATTAGTGGTCACAGGATGCTGCCCACGGGGCGCTGTTGGCTGGATAGTTTTGGTTGGTGGACTATTCTCAGTTCAGCAGTGACAGTGAGGTGTTTAAAAACTCCATCAGTGCTGCTTTATCTTATCCACTCATACCAGCACAACACACACTAACACACCACCACCATGTCAGTGTCACTGCAGTGCTGAGAATGATCCACCACCCAAATAATACCTACTCTGTAGTGGTCCTTGGAGAGTCCTGACCATTGAAGGACAGCATGAAAGGGGCTAAGAAAGCATGCAGAGAAATAGATGGACTACAGTCAGTAATTGTAGAATTGTAGTGCTTCTATATGGTAAGTGCGCTGATAAAATGGACAGTGAGTGTAGAAAGGAGGTGGTTTTAATGTTATGGTTGATCGGTGTATGTAAGCATAGATAATTTCACCATTTAGTTCCACAAAAGATGTAAAAATATGGTAAAAATACAAACAGTTCTTAAACTGACTGGAACTGTTGAGAACAAAAGCAGCTGCTAATTGGAGTGTAATGTGAAAATTATGGTCTGAGCAACAAAGTACGAGCAATTATGCACTTTTTTTCTGTTATGCATTTAAAGAGGGTTCTTGTGCAGATAGTTTTATTATGAACAAGCATCTGGACTGGACATTTTAAATCATTAAAACTGTGTATACAATAATAATAATTACTAGTGCTGCACAGATAACTATCAGTATAAGTCAGTACTGGCATATGCCATGGCAATTTTGGGATTATAATGATTAGAACACACATGTCTTACTTTGTTACTGCCTCTTCATCCATTTTTCTTACTGTATGTAGGGTCAAATACACAGATGAGGCATAACATTATGACCACCTTCCTAATATTGTGTTGGTCCCCTTTTTGCTGCCAAAACAGCCCTGCAACTGTGATGCACTGTGTATTCTGACACCTTCCTATCAGAACCAGCATTAACTTCTTCAGCAATTTGAGCTACAGTAGCTCGTCTGTTGGATCGAATCACACAGGCCAGCCTTTGCTCCCCACGTGCATCAATGAGCCTTGGCAGCCCATGACCTCGTTGCTGGTTTATCACTGTTCCTTCCTTGGACCAATTTTGATAGATACTGACCACTGCAGACCGGGACACCCCACAAGAGCTGCAGTTTTGGAGATGCTCTGACCCAGTCGTCTAGCCATCACAATTTGGCCCTTGTCAAACTCGCTCAAATCCTTACGCTTGCTCATTTTTTCTGCTTCTAACACATCAACTTTGAGGATAAAATGTTCACTTGCTGCCTAATATATCCCACCCACTAACAGGTGCCATGATGAAGAGATAATCAGTGTTATTCACTTCACCTGTCAGTGGTCATAATGTTATTCCTGGTCGGTGTATGCTAGTTCATAGGACAACATGGATTGATCATTCCTTATAAGAAATTAAAGTAAAAAACTATATAATCTTTCTTTTTTTTTATCTAACTATGACAGGCTCCAAATTTACCTTCTTCACTTTTTAATTTGTAATTAATCCAGGCCTTCAATATGAAGTATTTAATCATGTGACATGATTGTAGGTCTGTGTGTCAGATTATTGTATACAATTAATTAACCAATCACAAAAACACACCTTATTATTGAATAATATTATTAAATAATATATAGTTCTATAGTTTGACAAGTTTTGACCTTTGAAATTATTGAAATTGGACTGTGTAAACCTGGTTTAGAGGATTATGTCATCTCATATTTAGAATACTGTAAAAAAGAGAGTCAGTAAATAGTTCATAAACATACTCAAACAACCTTAATAATAATAATAATAATAATAATATGATAATAATAATAATAATAATAATAATAATAAAAATAATAATATAATAATAATAATAATATAATAACAATAATGATAATAATAATAATACTAATAATGATAATAATAATAACAATATTAATAATAATAATAATAATAATAATAGTAATAATAATAATAATAATATGATAATAATAATAGCAATAATGATGATAATAATAATAATAGTAATAATAATAATAATTATATGATGATAATAATAATAACAATAATAATAGTAATAATAATAATAATAATAGTAATAATGATAATATAATAATCATAATATCATCATCATAATAATAATAATAATATAATAATAATAACGATGATAATTATAATAATAATAATAATAATAATAATAACAATAATAATAATAATCATATTTACAAAAATAACAAGGAACTTGTTTTACTGCTTTTTAGCATATATTTTTGAGTTAAATCAATCAAGTTTTTTGAATTAATTATTTATTTATTTATTTTTATTTTTTTACAAGGGGTGCCAGAAATTCTGCAGTCGACTGAATATCTGCAATGAAGGTATGACTGTTTATTTCACCAGACACAGAAAAGTCATGTACCACTATTCATCAAACTGACAGTGAAGATCACACCTTCACACTTCTACTAGAGGATACAGTGATCTGTCACACTGCTAGCCTTGGTGTGCTCCTATGTGCCACGCCCCTCTTCTCTGTGTGCACACTCACTCCCCTGCCATGCCTCACAGGTGATTGGCTCCCTGAGCTAATCAGCCCCAGCTGCTCCTCATCAAGGAGCATTTATAAGGAGAGCTGGGGCAATGGGCTGGTTGGAGACTATTTTCATGGTAACTCTGTTTGCGTCTGTTTTCTCTGCTCCTGGTACTCTGTCTGTTTGCTCTGTTTGCTCTGTTTGCTCTGTAAGTCTGTTTAGTCTTTGTTTAGCCTGTCCGTTAGCCTGTTTAGCTTGTTTAGACTTTGTTTAGCCTGTCTGTTAGCCTGCTAAGTTTGTTTAGCCTGTTTAGTCTTTGTTTAGCCTGTCCGTTAGTCCTGTTTAGTTTGTTTAGCCCTGTTAGTCTGTTTGGTCCTGTTCAGTCTGTTTAGCCCTGTTAGTCTGTTTAGTCCTGTTCTGTCAGTGTAACCCTGTCTTGTCTTTATTATTATTAAATATAGTTTCAGTCACACATCTCCGCGTTTGTGTCCGCCCCTCCAGTCCGTCTAGCCCACATACCGTTACAGAATAGTCTCCCTTATAGGACACAGCGAGATGTTACTGGTTTATACTTTCCCAGACTTTGGCTCTATGAGGTTTCCTCAAGTCTTCCCGCTTAGTAGGCCGGCTCCTTATGATGGAAGCAACCATAGGGTTGAAGGCTTCCTTCTACAGAGCCAGCTCTACCTGCAGAACCTTCTGGACCCCCAGCCAACTGAAATCGACAAGGTTCGATTTATGATGTCTCGGCTGAGGGGTGCTGCTCGTGAGTGGGCTAAGCAGCTTTGGTCTGACAGGGGAGTTGAGCTGAACTCGGTGAAGGATTTCGAGGGCCTCATGAGAACCAAATGTTCATGTAGCAAAGTGCCCACTGCAGCTTATACCTGGCATCCAGTGCCCACTGGGGAGGTTAAATTTTCCCCAGTGCCCACTGCGGATGTGGTCCAGGAGCCAGTGCCCGCTTATAAAGCTCGTGACTGTCCCAAGTCCACGTTAGGAGCCAGCCAATATTATTTAGGTCCTGTTTCCTGTTTCGACCCCAAGGGCTCCGGGGGTCCTTCTGTTTGTTCGCCGTCTCCAGTGTTTTCGCAGCTGAGTCCAGTTTCTCCAGGGTCCAAACAGCTGACTTCTGACGCATATCCAGGGTCCAAGCAGCTGATTTTGGACGCCTCTCCAGTGTTTTCGCAGCTGAGTCCAGTTTCTCCAGGGTCCAAACAGCTGACTTCTGACGCATATCCAGGGTCCAAGCAGCTGATTTCGGATGCCTCTCCAGTGTTTTCGCAGCTGAGTCCAGTTTCTCCAGGGTCCAAACAGCTGACTTCTGACGCATATCCAGGGTCCAAGCAGCTGATTTCGGATGCCTCTCCAGTGTTTTCGCAGCTGAGTCCAGTTTCTCCAGGGTCCAAACAGCTGACTTTTGACGCATATCCAGGGTCCAAGCAGCTGATTTCGGACGCCTCTCCAGTGTTTTCGCAGCTGAGTCCAGTTTCTCCAGGGTCCAAACAGCTGACTTTTGACGCCTCTCCAGGGTCCAAGCAGCTGATTTCGGATGCCTCTCCAGTGTTTTCACAGCTGAGTCCAGTTTCTCCAGGGTCCAAACAGCTGGCTTCTGACGCATATCCCGGGTCCAAGCAGCTGACTTTGGACGCCTCTCTAGTGTTTTCGCAGCTGAATGACGTTTCTCCAGTGTTTTCGCAAATGACTTTGGACACCACTCCAGGGTCCTCACAGCTGTTTCAAGGAGTTTCTCAAGGATTTTCGCAGCTGACTTCGGACGCCTCTCCAGGGTCCTCACAGCTGAGTGATGTTTCTCCAGTGTTTTCGCAGCTGATTTCGGACGCCTCTCCAGGGTCCTCGCAGCTGAATGACGTTTCTCCAGTGTTTTCCCAAGTGACTTCGGACGCCTCTCCAGGGTCCTCACAGCTGAGTGATGTTTCTCTAGTGTTTTCGCAGCTGACTTTGGACGCCTCTCCAGGGTCCACGCAGCTGAATGTTTCTCCAGTGTTTTCGCAAGTAACTTTGGACACCTCTCCAGGGTTCTCACAGCTGTTTCAAGAAGTTTCTCAAGGGTTTTTGCAGCTGATTCCGGACGCCTCTCCAGGGTCCTCACAGCTGAATCAAGGAGATTCTCACGGATTTGTGCAGCTGATTAATGATGTTTCTCCAGTGTTTTTGCAGCTGACTCCGGACGCCTCTTCTCAAGGGTCCACGCAGCTGACTCCCGAAGCCTCTTCGCCAGGCTCACCTCAGCTGACTCCCGAAGCCTCTTCGCCAGGCTCACCGCAGCTGACTCCCGAAGCCTCTTCGCCAGGCTCACCGCAGCTGACTCCGGATGCCTCTTCTCAAGGGTCAACGCAGCTGACTCCCGAAGCCTCTTCGCCAGGCTCACCGCAGCTGACTCCCGAAGCCTCTTCGCCAGGCTCACCGCAGCTGACTCCCGAAGCCTCTTCGCCAGGCTCACCGCAGCTGACTCCCGAAGCCTCTTCGCCAGGCTCACCGCAGCTGGCTCCCGAAGCCTCTTCGCCAGGCTCACCGCAGCTGACTCCCGAAGCCTCTTCGCCAGGCTCACCGCAGCTGACTTCCGAAGCCTCTTCGCCAGGCTCACCGCAGCTGACTCCCGAAGCCTCTTCGCCAGGCTCACCGCAGCTGACTCCCGAAGCCTCTTCGCCAGGCTCACCGCAGTTGATTCCTGTTCCTGAGTTGGCGCATCCCGATGGCGCTCCTGTTCCTGAGTTGGCGCATTCCGATGGCGCTCCTGTTCCTGAGTTGGCGCATCCCGATGGCGCTCCTGTTCCTGAGTTGGCGCATCCCGATGGCGCTCCTGTTCCTGAGTTGGCGCATCCCGATGGCGCTCCTGTTCCTGAGTTGGCGCATCCCGATGGCGCTCCTGTTCCTGAGTTGGCGCATCCCGATGGCGCTCCTGTTCCTGAGTTGGCGCATCCCGATGGCGCTCCTGTTCCTGAGTTGGCGCATCCCGATGGCGCTCCTGTTCCTGAGTTGGCGCATCCCGATGGCGCTCCTGTTCCTGAGTTGGCGCATCCCGATGGCGCTCCTGTTCCTGAGTTGGCGCATCCCGATGGCGCTCCTGTTCCTGAGTTGGCGCATCCCGATGGCGCTCCTGTTCCTGAGTTGGCGCATCCCGATGGCGCTCCTGTTCCTGAGTTGGCGCATCCCGATGGCGCTCCTGTTCCTGAGTTGGCGCATCCCGATGGCGCTCCTGTTCCTGAGTTGGTGTCCTCCGACGGCACTTCTGTTCCCGAGTTGGTGTCCTCCGACGGCACTTCTGTTCCCGAGTTGGTGTCCTCCGACGGCACTTCTGTTCCCGAGTTGGTGTCCTCCGACGGCACTTCTGTTCCCGAGTTGGTGTCCTCCGACGGCACTTCTGTTCCCGAGTTGGTGTCCTCCGACGGCACTTCTGTTCCCGAGTTGGTGTCCTCCGACGGCACTTCTGTTCCCGAGTTGGTGTCCTCCGACGGCACTTCTGTTCCCGAGTTGGTGTCCTCCGACGGCACTTCTGTTCCCGAGTTGGTGTCCTCCGATGGCACTTCTGTTCCCGAGTTGGTGTCTTCCGACGGCACTTCTGTTCCCGAGTTGGTGTCCTCCGACGGCACTTCTGTTCCTGAGTTGGTGTCCTCCGACGGCACTTCTGTTCCTGAGTGGGTGTCCTCCGACGGCACTTCTGTTCCGGAGATGGCGCCCCCTGATGGCGCTCCTGTTCCAGAGTTGGTGTCCTTCGAAGGTGCTTCTGTTTCCTCATCGGCACCCACCGACGGCGCTCCTGTTTCCTCGTCGGCACTCCCAGATGGCGCTCCTGTTTCCGAGATGACGCCCCCAGATGGCGCTTCTGTTTCCGTGTTGGCGCCCCCCGATGGTGCTTCTGTTCCCACATTGGCGCCCCCCGACGGCGCTTTTGAACTCTCGTCGGCGCTCCCCGACTGCGCCTCTGGATTTCTGTCGGCAGCCTGCGTCCCACCATTTTTATCACGCCTGCCTGAGGACATTTTTAATGACTTCAAATTTACCCCGCAGGGCCCAGGACCTCCTTGTTTTTGTTTTTTTAGGCACTCCAGGTGTAGTGCCTTTGGGAGGGGCATCTGTCACACTGCTAGCCTTGGTGTGCTCCTATGTGCCACGCCCCTCTTCTCTGTGTGCACACTCACTCCCCTGCCATGCCTCACAGGTGATTGGCTCCCTGAGCTAATCAGCCCCAGCTGCTCCTCATCAAGGAGCATTTATAAGGAGAGCTGGGGCAATGGGCTGGTTGGAGACTATTTTCATGGTAACTCTGTTTGCGTCTGTTTTCTCTGCTCCTGGTACTCTGTCTGTTTGCTCTGTAAGTCTGTTTAGTCTTTGTTTAGCCTGTCCGTTAGCCTGTTTAGCTTGTTTAGACTTTGTTTAGCCTGTCTGTTAGCCTGCTAAGTTTGTTTAGCCTGTTTAGTCTTTGTTTAGCCTGTCCGTTAGTCCTGTTTAGTTTGTTTAGCCCTGTTAGTCTGTTTGGTCCTGTTCAGTCTGTTTAGCCCTGTTAGTCTGTTTAGTCCTGTTCTGTCAGTGTAACCCTGTCTTGTCTTTATTATTATTAAATATAGTTTCAGTCACACATCTCCGCGTTTGTGTCCGCCCCTCCAGTCCGTCTAGCCCACATACCGTTACATGATCCAGCAGTATAAACTCTCTCTCTCTCTCTCTCTCTCTCTCTCTCACACACACACACACACACACACACACACACACACACACACACACACACACACACACACACACGTACCCATGTACACATACACACACAGAATACATTGCTGGCGTCATGCTGAGCTGCCGTAGTAAGATGCCCTTGTTTTCGTCCTTGATTGTGTTGTCTGGACCAGGTTGGACGGAGCTGCTTTGAAGATTGAGCTGCCATTTAAAATGCTTTAGAAGCAGAAAGGACATTTATAATCAAGCCTCTGATAAAAAAAAACGTTCACCTGCTCACCACTGATAGCAAGTCAACTTAAGTCATTTTCTTTACTATCCAGAAATGTCTGTTGCTTTGATGGAATTTTCACTTCTGATGTTATTACAAGTCAAATCAGTAGCTGTTTCCTCCCATCGTGGAGAATTTGTTTCCCTATGAACTTTTTTTTTGGCTAAGCAATGTCACCAATCCAGTTTCTGGGATGCAGGACCTCTGGTATGATGTTTTTGTAGGGGTTGAGAGAAAATATTATTTATTTATCAATTAGATTCCCTCCAGTAATCTCATTCCTTTTATCTGGAGGAGGTCAGGGAACTAAGCTCCCTCCTTCAAACATGTTTATGTTTAATTCTCCTGTTTATTACTTGAAGAATATGATTTCAGACTCCCCTAAAATGGACAGTACCTGTGAAAGCAGTGAAAGCACTGTACGTTAATGTAAGTACTTTTTTAATACACTTTAAACAAGCTGGTTAGCTACCCACTTCCCCCGGAACTGCTGTGAACCCCAGCTACAGTCTGGCATGCTGTTCCATTTCCATCCTTGCAACACATCTCAATCTCTGACTTACCATCAGCCTTGTGCCTCATGCCTGCTCTGTAAATCTTGATCATTTCAGTGGCCCAACTAAGCATCAGTTTTTTGCTGAAATGTCCAGAAGCAGCGTCGACTTCTCTGGGCTCAGAGGCATCTAGGATGGACCATCACACAGTGGAAATGTGTATTGTGGTCTGAAGAATCAGCATTCCAGGTTTTTTTTTTTTTTTTGGAAAACATGGATGCCGTGTCTAAAGTCCGAAAGCCAGGGGTCTGTCATGGTATGGGGCTGTGTCAGTGCCCTTGGCAAAGGTCATTTACACTTCTGTGATGACAGCATTAATGCAGAGAAGTACATTGAGATCCTAGAGCAACATATGCTGCCTTCAAGACGTCATCTTTTCCAGGGACGTCCATGCATTTTTCAACAAGACAACGCAAAACCACATGCTGCACACATTACAAAGTCATGGCTGCGGAAGAAGAGAGTACAGGTACTGGACTGGCCTGCCTGCAGTCCTGATCTGTCCCCAATAGAGAATGTGTGGAGAATTTTGAAATGAAAAATGCGACAACGACGATCCCGTACTGTTGTACATCTTAAGACGTGTTTGCAGAAATAATGGGACAAAATACAACCTGAAACACTGAAGCTTGGTATCCTCTGTGCCAAAACGTCTTTTAAGTGTGGTGAAAAGGAATGGCAACATTACAGAGTGGTAAATGCTTTACCATCCCAACTTTTTTGAATGTGTTGCAGGCCTGAAATGCAGGAATGGATGTTTATTAATAAATGAAATGAAGTTGAGCAGATAAAACATGAAATATCTCAGGTTCATCCTGTCTGCAATCAAATAAAAGTCAATGTGTTTTTTATTATTATTTGCATTTTCCATGCTGTCCCAACTTTTTCTGATTTTGGGCTGTAATTAAATTGGGAAAAAATGAAGTTATTACTTAAGCCAACCATATTCAATAATGCATTCTCTGTTACTGATTTATATACGTAAATTGTTGACTGGTTAGAACATTCAGTTCTTTACTCTCTGTGATGTGACATTTCTTTTTTAAACCAGTATTGTGTTTTCCTACTATTTTTGTTTGTTTTTCCTGATCTCAGTGGAATATGAACTAAATGTTCTCGTATTGACATTTAAAAAACTTTTAAAATATCTTGTGTGCTGGATCTTAAATGCATTAAAATATTTATTGCTGTTAAGAGAAAACAGAAAATGTCATCCAATGTCATCTTTAGTCGCCCAAAAAAAAGCTGTTGAGTAAGGAGAACGCACTCTCTGTGCAGTCTGGAATAAATACTGGAATTTCAAACGTAAGCTTCTCCAATTAACAAATAGTCACTTTGTCCTCTTACTTATCATATAGAAATATATGGTTTAATGCATCAACGGTTACATGATGGCAGAACTGACATCCCTACCTGCATTCACCTGTCTGAAAGTTCTGTATGTTCTTTTTTGTCTTTGTGTAGGCTTCCTCCCACCTTATAAAATGTGCAAGAGATGTGTGATGTACTGCTGTATATTGCCCCAAGGTATAAATTAGTAAGTCTATAAAGACTTCTCACCTGAAATGGTAATTTATATTACAAAAAGATCATTAAGGCAGTGAGAGTGTAATTAAGTTTTACTTGCACAACATCATCTTGGCTTATAAAGCTTGCTTGGCTGTATACAGTGTCACACTAAGATGGAATAGGCGTATTCAGGTGTATTCAAAGAACCTTTGCAATCAGGTATGCCATGAATTAGAGTATGGTGACAGTCTGGGGTTATTTTAGATAGATAGACAGACAGACAGATAGATAGCTAGACAGATAGATAGATAGACAAACAGACAGATAGATAGACAGATAGATATGTAGATAGACAGATAGACAGACAGACAAAGGGATGGACAGACGGATGGATGGACAGACAGACAAAAAAACAGATAGACAGACAGATAGATATATAGACAGACAGATAGATATATAGACAGACAGATTTATAGATAGATAGACAGATAGATATGTAGACAGACAGACAGACAGATAGATAGATAGATGGATAGATGTGTATTTCTCATTGCTGTCATGGGTAAAGTTACCCTGGGTAAAGTTGTCTTCCCCAGGGCGGATAAGATCATCATCATCGACATTGTCACATGGCTGGAAATGTCCGAAATTGGTTGGAAAAGCTTGACCAAGACTTCCAAGTACTAACCTGGCCCCCTTATTCCCCAGACTTGAACCAAATTGAGCATCTGTGGGACCACCTTGATCGTCAAGTTCTTTCTATGGATCCTCCTCCACGCACCCTTCAGCAGCTGTGGGATGCACTGCAGTCAGCATGACTCCAGCCCATATATACACTGATCAGCCATAACATTAAAACCACCTCCTTGTTTCTACACCCACTGTCCATTTTATCAGCTCCACTTACCATAAAGAAGCACTTTGTAGTTCTACAATTACTGACTGTTTCTCTACACACTTTTTTTTAACCTGCTTTCACCCTGTTCTTCAATGGTCAGGACCCCCATAGGACCACCACAGAGCAGGTATTATTTAGGTGGTGGATCATTCTCAGCACTGCAATGACAATGGCGTGGTGGTGGTGTGTTAGTGTGTGTTGTGCTGGTATGAGTGGATCAGACACAGTAGCAATACTGTGTCCACTCACTGTCCACTCTATTAGACACTCCTACCTAGTAGGTCCACCTTGTAGATGTAAAATCAGAGATCATCGCTCATCTATTGCTGCTGTTTGAGTTGGTCATCTTCTAGACCTTCATCAGTGGTCACAGGACGCTGCCCACGGGGGCTGGATATTTTTGGTTGGTGGACTATTTTCAGTCCAGCAGTGACAGTGAGGTGTTTAAAAACTCCAGCAGCACTGCTGTGTCTTATCCACTCATACCAGCACAACACACACTAACACACACTAACACAGTGATGAGAATCATCCACCACCTAAATAATACCTGCTCTTAGGTGGTCCTGTGGGGGTCCTAACCATTGAAGAGCAGCATGAAAGGGGGCTAACAAAGCATGCACAGAAACAGATGGACTACAGTCAGAATGACAAAGTGCTGCTATATGGTAAATGGAGCTGATAAAATGAACAGTGAGTGTAGAAACAAGAAGGTGGTTTTAATGTTATGGCTGATCGGTGTGTATACAGTATATATATAAATACAAAAATGAAAATATCAACAAAGAATATGTAGGTTTGATATGATGTGCATGAGTTCAAATCTGATTTAATTCACCGCTGTCATGTAGTGTTAAGCAGTCTGACTGCCTGGGGTACAAAAGCAGACTTGGCATACTAGCCCTGTGTGTACAGAAAAGTCACAAGCTATAGCCAATCATAATCACTAACATGGATTTATGAAGCCAGAACATTCTAGAAAGCAAATGAAAAATCAAATTTTGATCGAGCACTTTTTTTCTGGACAATGAAGTATGTGTTCCAATTATTCAGAGTGAAAAAGAGCGAAATGCAGAAAGCGTTAACATTTCCAGACTGAGATGTCCTGTGGGACTTTATTTTTCCTCTGGCACATTTTACTACAGTTATAAAAGTGATTTACATGTTTTAAATCTTTTTAATCCTCTATTGAGTCTGTAAATTTGGACCCAAACAGAATGTGACCACTACAACTGGGTGCGTTCACCAACGGCGGTCTCGCAATATGTGACTTATGTGTGAAGAAGAAAAAGGAGCTGCAGGAATTTCTTAGCTAAGGAAATGTCTGGTAAATAAATGAATACAGTATTTAATATTCATAAAGTCTGCATGTCACAAGCAATATTTATTACTTGAATGATGGTAAAAAACAGATGGTAAGCATTAGCAAAAGTCCTACTGACTTCACATTCCAAAACAAATCAGTGTGTACTTTTCCTGCCAAAAAATCTCCCATGTTAAACTGTACAGGCAAAAAAAATAATAAATTATTACACGTCAACATGCAAATTATCAGAAATCGTCAGGCTGTGTAAGACAATGTAATTCATTATAGCATATTTTGATCCGACCACTTCGTTTTTTATAAATACCATAGCAAACAAAGAGTATGCAAATGACTAGATGGTGAAATAGGGCTAACTCATTAAATATAATTAATTTCCATGACAGGAGATTATATTAATTACCATACTATGGCTAAAAGGTCATGCAAACACGCCCACAACAAGGTGCACCTAGTGTCAAAATAGTAGCATAGAAAGAATGTCAGGTTTTCATTAATTTGCACATGATAAACAGGTTTTGCCAAGATCAAATGGACACCAGGTAAATAGAAGTAAAGTTAATTAAAGACCCTGGAATGGATTGGCAACCTGTTCAGGATATTTCTGCCTTCCACCAAGTGTTTTCTAGTGAAACTGCATCTGCTGCAACCCTGACCAGGATAAAGAGGTTGATGGATGCAATGCAAACCCAGACCACCCAGACAAGGTTCTAGGCTATCATGTCATAGACTAAGTCTTTGCTGTGCCACTGTTCTGTCTAGAAGGCTTAATATGTTATAGTGTCCTTGCTGCCACAAGAAGATTCCTACTGTTTGTTTAAGGTACCAGAGCCAACGGCGGAGTATTATTGTGGGAGTAGCGTAGTCCTATAAATGTAATGAGGCTGTCTGTATTTTATCTCTTCCCCAGCCAGCAGCTGATTCATACAGATATTAATCCTGATCATTAACGGATAACATGATAGTTTTTGAAAATCTGCAAAAATGCATGTTCTCCCCGTGCCTGTGTGGGTTTCCTCCAGGAGCTCCGGTTTTCTCCCACAGTCCAAAAACATGCAGCCAGGTTAATTGGAGACACTGAATTGCCCAATAGGTGAATGGGTGTGTGTATGTGTAGGTGTGTCTGCCCTGCGATGGACTGGCGCCCTGTCCAGGGTGTTACTGTGTGCCTTGCGGATTTGAATAGCTGGGATAGGCTCCAGCAGAGACAAAACAGACATGCAGTGTCCAGCAGAACCATTGACCTCTACAGATTAAATACAGCTGAAGAACTATCTTCTAAGTCAGAAGGTTTAATTTTGACAATATTTATTGTTAAAAGTGGATTTCAAGTGGACCAATAAAGTCCTGACTACAAGAGGTTAAGGCTTAAATATGTGAGCTATAGAATAGACCATCAGTTGCCTATGAGCATGTTGGACATCAAATCTTGTGGATAGCCTTCCCAGAAAAGAGAATGAGGCTGGCAACTACAGTATATTAATGCTTATGGTTTGGAATGTGATGTATCTTTGGCAGTCTGGGAATCCATATAGTCTGAGATCAAGCATTTGGGTCCGAACTTGGTCACTTTCTTTGAAACTTGGGGCTAATCCTCTTACATTTATGTTGGCTTTCTCTGGGTATTCTGGTTTCTTCTCAACTCTCAAAACAAGCCAATTGTTGGACTAGCTATCTAAATTGCCCCAGGATAGTCTTTGAGGTATTGATGCTATATTAGTTTGCAATCATTAACCACATGCAAGGCATAAAAACAACATAAACAAACATTCGGATATATTATGGATAGCATGCCAATTGCAACACCAATACCATTAATTTTATTAGTTAATTAGTTTTACAGTAATTAGTTTTACAGTGAGTAAAAATATATAGTTTTTTTAATATAATTAATACAGTCATTTTAGTAGTTTTCTATAATTGATACCAGTGGAATTAGACATTTTGGATCAAGCTGTATAAGGATATAATCCTTTAAAATGAGGCCAGGAGGCACTGAGGAAATACTTAATGCTAATTAGCATTACACAATCTCTTGACATGTTTCTACTATCGAAGCAGGTCTACACCAGTAGTTTTAGAGTTCCAATACACTTTTTGCCTGGTTGATTACTTATCAATAGGGCCCTACTAAATTCACGGGAAAATGTGCTTCAAAAATCACAAATTTCTTGTATTTTTAAAGAAAAGTGCCACATTTAACGGCAGTCATTAAATAACTAATAAATAACAAATAAATGGAAGCTACAATACACAGCACAGCCTACCTTAATAGTTGAATTAAGGTACTTTCTGCAGAACTGATGTTTTTACTCTTAACGATTTCACATTTTAACTACATTTTCTGTTGTTTTACTCCGCAGTGGTTCTGACGGAAACCTGTTGACCTACCTGAGGTTGACTTGAATTTAAACCTAGAACATACAGCGACGGACCCCCCCCCCCCCCCCCCCCCCCCCATGCATCCACAGAATCAAGTGGGAGTTTTTAAAACTCAGATACCCAAGTAGTATTTTTATCTACTTCAGACTTCGACATCTTGTACATTTTGACTAATCAATTGCTAACTAAATTGCCGTAGGATTGCTAGGACTGCCCTGTAGTGATAATTAACTGGTAAACGTAAAGACACTTGAATGCTACGCAAATTAAAAATGTTAAGTCACTAAACACAAAGTTTGCAAAGCTCATTTCACGGTCCATGATGTGATTTTCACATCTGTGAATTGATAAAGAAAGGCATAAATACAGTGGCTTCAGTAAGTAATTAGCCCTAAAAAAACACAAACATGATCCAAGCAGTGTGCATGATGTTAATCCCTGCTTTACTTGGTCACTTCCCAGGGTCCTCTTGCCTCCTGTATACATACAATGCCAGGTCAGGATGCTTTGTTCTGTTGCTGGAACTAACACCTGATATATCCTCCATTAGTGGTGATCTCTGTGTTGTCTTGTCAACAATAAAATCTAACAATACTGTATTTATTTAGAGGAGTTTTGGACCTAATCTTTTGGGATTAGAAGCGAGGGCTGAAATATTTGAAAGATATTAACACCAGGTTTTGCAGTAACAATATTAATTATACAATAAAGGCAAATATAACAAGCATTTTTAGGTTGTTTAAATGTCTCCGGTGAGATGAGCTGAATTTAATGAGATCCGTTGTCAGGATCAGGCTACTGGGGCGAGACCCTATTAGATGAATCAAAGTCGATTGTTCGAGATGTCTAGGGCATGGGTATTAGAATTTCAAAGTACCCCAGATTGTTTGATCTTATTATTTGCATAAACCTAGTTTTAAATGTGTTATCCACAGTCCTGTACAGGATCCATAATTAAGAGTTCTGGAGAGGGTTTTGCACCCTTCATATGGAATTTATCCCACTGGGAAATCTTCTAATGGATGAAGAAGGATGGAGAAACTGTGGGATTCTTATGATTTATTAAGGCAGGCATGTAGTAGCCAAAAACCAATGTGTAATATGGCCTTTTTAAAACTGGTGACACAAATTCAAAAAGCTCATACGTACCTAGAATGTCTCTAATTATATTATAGCGTTAATATTTCTTTCACTTGAATTACGAAACCAAAACTAGAAAACACACCACACTACCAAATAAAGATGCATAGATGCTCCAGAGTCCAATGAATGCGTGCTTAACACCACTCCAGAAAATGCTTGGTGTGTGTGGCTGACCATCTGTGAAAACCCAATTCACAAAGCTGTCACTGTCATTGTGCATATGTTGCTTTCAGAGGCAAAACAGATAAGCAGGCTAAATTATTTGTCTTCACAGTCCTACATATTTTGCTGTGTTTCTACTCAGAATGAAAAAATAAAGGCACACACCAACAAGTTTACCTTTAAATACAGTTAAAGGGCTATGTTCTAGGCCAAAACACTTCATTCAGGCAATATTTTGTTATTATTATTTTGTTTATGCATTTACTCCCCTTTTTCTCCCAACTCTTAGTGTATCCAATCACCCGGTTGCACTATGCTTCCTCTTTACTAATGTTGATCCCCACCATGATGGAGGACAGCCAAGACTGACACATGCCCCCTCCGACACGTGTGCAGTAGCTGACTGCATTTTTTCTCCTGCATGAGGCGAGTTCATATGCGGATCAGCTAATGAGGAGAGCTAAGACTAACACAAGCCCCCTCCGACACGTGTGCAGTAGCCAACTGCATCTTTTCTCCTGCACGAGGCGAGTTCAAATGCAGAGTGTACAGAGAGACACACCCTGATCCTTATGATCCCTCATCTCTGTGCAGGCACCATCAATCAACCAGCAGAGGTCATAATTGCATCAATTATGAGGATTCCCTGTCCGGCTCCCACCCTGTATGAACAGCAGCCAATTGTTCCAACAACACTGTTGTAATTGATGCTTGTACATCAGTACAACATATGACCATGTAATTACCATGCAGGTGTCATTATCATTGCATTGCCAAAATAAGCCTACCACCTAAATAACATCTGGTCAGTCAAAGTTTTATGGAGGTCTCTGAACATGAGGGAGAAATGAATTGATGACAAAGTGTATAGAGCAACCGATGGGCTACGGTCAGTAATTGTATACCCACAAAGTTAATCTTAATGCTGGATAGAGCTCATAAAATAATCATTAAATGTAAGTACCAAACTGGTATACCTAATAAAGTGCTTTGTGAGGGTATAGACCACCAGTTGCCCAAACTGGTGCCAACACTTACAAGTGCAACTGCCAATTCTACATTCTACAGCAGCAAGACCGTACACAGTTTATTTAACCCTTGACCGGATTACTAGTTGCCCCCCCCCCCCCCCCCCTTCATTATTATAAAGCAAACAAGTCCATGTCCATTCCCAACTGCAGTTTGCTTAGACACCACATGAGAGCACAGTCAATGTTCCCACTTCACTGGGGGGCTAATGATATTAAATTCACCAAAACACAATAAAAACTTTCCCTAAAAAACACAGCAGGATAAAGTAATAAATTACACCAATTTGTGTGTATACCCACTGATTCCCTGAGTGCTCGCTCCGCCGTCCGCCCGCATCTATCTCCATAATAATTATTCATACTCTAAATACATCTGAGAACAAAGATAATAAAACACAAGCCATTCAGCTCCATTGATTTGCATTGTTAATTTGCCACTTGATGGCTGCAGAGAGAGAATAATGACGGGCCACTTAAGTGTCCATAAAGGCTTCAGCAAATGGCACTGCTACGGTCTGCAATGAGGCCTGACATTATGCCTCTCTTCAGTCCCTCTTCAAGAAGGCGAAGTAATACAAATACATATGGACCGGCGTAATACACAGTTTGACCCTTATGTGCCATCTAGGTCCAAACTATCCATTTACGATGACTAAAAGCAGCACTGAAAGTGATTTTCCAGTGGAAAATGGTATGCGCCAGGAGAAATGAGCATTAAAGGAGGTTTTAAAGTCATTATATGTGTATTATCAGGCTTATAGTCAGGTCATTTTGATATTACTTCACATGTTCTTTCAATGTATAGTATACACTGATCAGCCATAACATTATGACCACCTCCTTGTTTCTACACTCACTGTCCATTTTATCAGCTTCACTTACTATATAGAAGCACTTAGTAGTTCTACAATTACTGACTGTAGTCCATTGGTTTCTCTAAATTCTTTTTTATCCCCCTTTCACCCTGTTCTTCAATGGTCAGGACCCCCACAGGACCACCTCAGAGCAGGTATTATTTGGGTGGTGGATCATTCTCAGCACTGCAGTGACACTGTTGTGGTAGTGTGTGTTGTGCTGCTATGAGTGGATCAGACACAGCAGCGCTGCTAGAGTTTTTAAATACCATGTCCACTCACTGACCACCATAGTAGACACACCTACCTAGTAGTTCCACCTTATACATCTGAAGTCAGAGACGATTGCTCATCTATTGCTGCTGTTCGAGTTGGTCATCTTCTAGACCTTCATCAGTGGTCACAGGACGCTGCCTACGGGGCGCTGTTGGCCGGATGTTTTTGGTTGGTGGACTATTCTCAGTCCAGCAGGTGTTTAAAAACTCCATCAGCGCTGCTGTGTCTGATCCACTCATACCAGCACAACACACACTAACACACCACCACTATGTCAGTGTCATTGCAGTGCTGAGAATGACCCACCACCCAAATAATACCTACTCTGTGGTGGTCCTGTGGGGGTCCTGACCATTGAAGAACAGGGTGAAAGGAGCTAACAAAGCATGCAGAGATACAGATGGACTACAGTCAGTAATTGTAGAATTAGAATTGGAGCTGATAAAATGGACAATGTGTGTAGAAACATGGAGCTGTTTTCAATGTTATTGTCTTAAGATTGTTACAAGTGGTTTGGCAATAAACTTTAATAAACTGTGATTAAATAGGGAGTAATAACTACAGGTGTTCCATCTGCACATAACTACTACTGATTTATCCCACATTGTCTTCTTGCTACAAAAGCAAAACATACGCAGCTAAATTGAGACCAGAACCTGAGATTTAAACGTCCTGTTAAGAATATTAAATTCTCCCCAGTATGCGTCTGATCTATAACAAATGGTTGGTTAAAGATTGAAATATAAAACCCGACTCGTGTAGGGAATACATGAGCAGTCGTGGGTGTACAGTGTAACTCATCCTCACAGTGCTGAAGTCTATACAATCTGACTTTATCACTGCTAGACACTCCAGCCTCCCCCTGTAGAAATGTGTGCCATGAAAAATTAGTGGCTTTATGCTCGCAGCACAAAAGTTATTCTCTCCTACAGCAGGGTGAGAAAGCTGTGGTAAAATTGGACTGCCATTATAAATAATGTAGCCATAGTGCAAAATAAAACAGAGAAAGTCTCAGAGATAAGCAAATCTGAAATTTCACATCTGAAAATTGCCCATTTCAGATCAAAAAGTGTATTGTTAATATAACAATTCCGGGAACGACACATTATCAGGAGTACAGTGTACTGACTACTTCAGGAGTCAGTCTACATTTTAGGTTCGTGTTCATCATCAGTCCTAGAAACATAAACTAAAGTGCCAGAAAAAACTGGTGCAGATGAGCCTAAGCATAATGCAAAGCAATGCCATCTAGGTTACACCCCTTCATGTCCCACATTCATTCTGATGGGTTTGGCCTCTACCAACAGGACAATGCGACATCACACACATCTCTAGACATCAAATTATGGTTATAGACACACTCATCTGAGTTTGGGGTTTTGCCATTCCAACCTAAGTCATCAGATTTCAACATTATCGAACACATCTGGGATGCCATGCAACATACTGTGGAAGACAGAAATCCTCCACCTTGGATTACAACGGAACTGTAGACTCTTGGAGTCCATGCCCATCATATTTTTGCAGTTTCACACTCCTGTGTGGGACTGGTGTACCTTTTTTTTTTTCTGGTACTTACATTGACATTTTTCCCATTTATCAGACGCGGACTGTGGGAGGAAACACGGGGAGACATGCAAACTCCACACTGAAAAGACTCAGACCGCCCCACCTGGGGATCGAACCCAGGACCTTCTTGCTGTGAGGTGACAGTTCTACCCACTGAGCCACTGTGTTTTGAAGACAGTAAATAGCTAACAGGGGTTCTAAATGCAAATGACTACTACTGATTTATCCTACAGTTTCTTCTCCTGTTACACCTCCCCCGCCAAAACACGCCTTCTTGCTACAAATGTACAGTAGAACATACATAGCTAAATAGAGACCAGAACCTGAGGGTTAAATGTCCTTTAAGAATATTATTGAAATATAAAACCTGTGTGTCTTTAAGAAAGCTTTTAACCTTCCATGTTGGCAACTATCTGCCAACTTACGTTTTTTGAGGGGTTTTACCTCCTTTGAGCCCAGTTGATCTTATAATGCACAAACAAGTATGTCTCAGTTTTACAGTCAGTTTTAAATGCCATTTTGCGACCAATTTCTCCTCCTGTTACACCTCTCCTGCTAAAACACGCCTTCTTGCTAAAAAAGTAGAACATACATAACTAAGTAGAGACCAGGATGTTCTGCTAAGAATATTCAGTTTCCCCCAGAATCTCTTCTATTAAATTCTCCCCAGTATGCATCTGATCTATAACTAATGGTTGGTTAAAGATTGAAATATAAAATCTGTGTGTCTTTGATAAAGCATATATTAGCGTCTTCACCCTGCCAGGCTGGCAACTATCTGTCAACTTACATTTTAGCACAACTGTTTTTTTGAAGAGTTTACCTCTTTTAAGCCCAGTTGATCTTATAATGCGCAAACAAGTAGGTCTCAGTTTTACACGTCAGTTTTAAATGCTATTTTTTTGAGTCATGTTCTGTCTGCAAATGACTACTACTGATTTATCTCACAATTTCTCCTCCTGTTACACCTCCTCTTCTAAAACACACCTTTTTGATACAAAAGTAGAACATACGTAGCTAAGTAGGGACTAGAATGTCCTGCTAAGAATATTCAATTCCCTCCAGTATGCATGCCATTCCCCCCAGAATCTCACATTAAGAATATGAATTTCTGCCCAGTATGCATTTGATCTATAACAAATGGTTGGTTAAAGATTAAAATATAAAACCTGTGTGTCTTGAAGAAAGTGTATGTTAGCCTTCACCCTGCCAGGTTGGTAACTATCTGTCAACCTACTTTTAAGCACAGCAAACTGTTTTTTGAGGAGTTTCACCTCTTTTGAACCCAATTGATTTTATAATGCACAAACAAGTATGTCTCAGTTTTACAATAAGTTTTAAATGCCATTTTTTGAGTCAGTAAGTAGTTAACAGGTGCTTCATCTGCTCCATCTAGTATGACTACTAATGATTTATCCCACAATTTATTTTCCTGTTACACCCTTCCTGCTAAAAACATGCATTCTTCTTACAAAAGTAGAACATATATACAGTGGACCCCTGACTTACGAATTTAATTGGTTCCAAAGGGCTGTTCTTAAGTCAAAATGTTTGTTAGTTAAACCTATTTTTCCCATAAGAAATAATGTAAACAGAATTAATCTGTACCAGACCTCCCAAACCACCCCCTTACCTAACCCTTAAATTATAGAATAGACATTCCTGTAATAAACAATAATACACAGTAGTACTGTACATAAAACACACATCACTTTTCACTACAGTACGTGTGCTTTACTATACATCATAATACATTTCCTTCTGTATTTTGTAGGTGTAATTGCACAAAAGAAAGAATACTTTACTCAGCGATTTCCTTCTTTTCTCTCACTCACTGTCCACACTGTCTGATACACAGTGAAAGCTACTGGCAGGAGTAATTATACAACAACAAATAGTAATAGATTTGTTCATTTTCTGACCACTGCACTTCCTCTGCAACTTCTTTGAGGCCATTTTAATATTGAATTTTACAAAATATAAAGAAAACACCAAAAAAACACCGTCTGCTGTCCGAATGTTTGCTCACTGTATATATATATACAGTATATATAGAGAGAGAGATGGTTGGTGTTTCGCGAATTTCGGTTCGTAATCCAAAATTTGTTTGTACGTTAAGTTGAAAAAGATCGTTCGTAATCCAAAATGTTCATATGGTAAACCGTTCGTAACCCAAGAGTCCACTGTAGTTATGTAGACACCAAAACTTGAGGGCTACTGTGATTTATGCCACAATTTCTCCTCCTGCTACACCTCATCTGCTAAAACACACCTTCTTGCTAAAAAAGTAGAACATACGTAGCTAAGTACAGACCAGAGCCTGAGCGTTAAATGTCCTTTTAGGAATATTAATATTAATATCAATTAATATTGATAAAGCATATGTTAGCCTCTTTACCCTGCCAGGTTGGTAACTATCTGCCAACCTACTTTTCAGCATGACAAACAAGTATGTCTCAGTTTTAAATGCCATTTTTGGAGTGTCATTGCTTAGTGACTGATTTACATGGCTACTGATTTGCTCTCTTCTGATATACATTGCAGCTGTAAATCCCTAGATTATGGACCGCTAATCACTTTTAATAAGAAAGCCCTGACGTCTATGCTTTTGAGTCCCAGTAAAGCAGGTATGTTCCCTATGACAGGGCTAAGTAAAATAGGTACAGCTTTCGTACCTGTCAGTTCAATGAAGGAAATCTAGCTTCTGTGCTTGTCAGTTTAAATAAAGGAGGGATGACCTTTGTTCCTGTTGGTCTAGTAAAAGAGGAGTGGCATTTAGCCTATTGGTGCTATTAAAAAAGTGTTGGCATTTCCTGCTTCACTAGGGGTCTGTCTGAAAACCTAGTGAGCTGTCTACATAGTCAGTATTGTGTCATCCTACATGCTCCCAAGAAGAACCCTGTCTAAATTTTTAGATGCCTTAAATTGCTGCCTACTGAGCATCTAAGTGATAATCTGAGTGAATAATGAAAGAGTATCTAATGTTTCCTTAAAGGTGAGGGCAATCCCAGCATTCACTCACTCACCCTCTTTCTTAACCGCTTATCAAATTAGGGTCGTGGTTGGGGGCTGGAGCCTATCCCAGCTTTTCAATGGGCGCAGGACACACAGTAACACCCTGGACAGTCCATCACAGGGCAGACACACATACACACACACACATACACACATACACACACCCATTTTCCTATAGGGCAATTCAGTGTCTCCAGTTAACCTGACTGCATGTTTTTGGACTGTGGGAGGAAACTGGAGCTCCTGGAGGAAACCCATGCAGGCAGGGGGAGAACTGTGCAAATTCTGCACAGAAAGGACCCGGACCGCCCCGCCTGGGGATCGAACCCAGGACCTTCTTTCCCAGCATTCAGTGCAGCATATTTTTTTCACTAAAAGTTTCAAATATGGCACACGGTTGTGGAACAACAAACGAGTTCCTTTCAAATGTACATTTAAGTCAAGTCAAGTCAACTTTATTTATATAGCGCTTTTTACAATAGACATTGTCTCAAAGCAACTTTACAAAGTCCAGGACCAACAGATACAACAACCCCTGTTGAGCAAGCCGAGGGCGACTGTGGCAAGGAAAAACTCCCTGAAAATTACAGGAAGAAACCTTGAGAGGAACCAGACTCAGCAGGGCCCATCATTCTTGGGTGGCCTGGAGGAAACTTTAAATAAATAGGATTTACACAAATCATACAAACACAGAATTAAATGAGCTAAAAGTTATAACTGGAAATAAATAAATAAATAATAATAATAGAGTTATTATTTGGTCTAGTCTTCAATAAAATCTGTAGTGAGTTCTTGTCATTCTTGGTGCAATTATTCCAGATCCGTCACATCCGGCAGGAGCAGCATCGTTGGCACTGCAGTCTCGACTTAAATCCTTAACGTAAACAGGTTTCCATCAGAATGCCCTCAGGGTAAAACAACAGATATATTGTAATAATGTACAATGCTAGTTGAGTAAAACAGTTTTACAGAGAGTTTTAGACTCTCTTATTAATTTTTAATTTGTATAAAGGTGTACAAGTGTCATTTATTTGCAATGTTGGGTTGTTAGTGATAATTTAGCCATTTCTGGTACACAAAGGGAGATGTTGGTGTCACACTTCCTGCGGTTCTTGAGGATACTGAGGTGACGCAATCGGCCAATCAGACAGCGCAGAGGGAGTCTGCGTCACCCGTGTACTGATTAGCACCTAAAGCTAATTTAGGAAAGTCTAAGTGTTTGCACAATAGTTTAACTTTGCGAGGTATTGCTAGTGTTTCTCTGCGTACTGAGCATTTCTAAATGTGTATAGTGATTTTGGTGTATGACCTTTTTTGTCTGTTACTGACCACGACATCAGTATTCCCTTTTGATTGTGTCTGCTTGCTGATTTACGTGCTGACCTACTGCCCGGATTTGACTCTGCCTTGGATCATCCTTTTATACTGTGAACTGATTAATAAAACGTCTCTGATTATGCGTCTGACAGTTTTGTTCACGGACGTGACAGTTGGCTGGTATCTTAGCAGGTTGTGTAGCCTCAGGCCATTCAAACCAATGTAACTGTGTAAGCTTAGTAAGCTAAAACCACAGGGACAGTCGATAACATAATCACTGTTTCAGTAGTGTGTTTAAATAATCTGCCTTATAAGTTTGATGTCTTATTAGAATCCTCTTTACTTAGGCAGCTGCCTAGGTCGGGAATGGGCTGCAAGATAGCTCACTAGGTTTTCAGACACTTCCTGGGACTCAAAGGCACATATTACTGTGTTTGACAGTCTTGGGCCGCTCAGGTGGCGCAGCGGTAAAAACACATGCTGGAACCAGAGCTGGGATCTCGAATACATCGTATCGAAGGCTAAGTGGCCACATGAACAACGATTGGCCTGTTGTTCAGATATGGGCGGGACTAAGCCGGGTGGGGTCTCTCTCCCATGACTGGTGCAATTACTCTGCTGGCTGATTGATGGCGCCTGCACAGAGATGAGAAAAGAGTGCTCTCAGAGTGCGTCCTCTCCGTACACAACGCTGAGCTGCACTGCACTCGTCAAAGTGCAGGTGATAAAATGCGTACGGCATGCTGCCCACGTGTCGGAGGGGGCGTGGGTTAGCTTCGTTCTTCTCAATCAGAGCAGGGATCGGCATTGGTGGAGAGGAAGCGTGACACAATCGAGCAATTGGATGTGCTAAAAGGGAGAAAAAGAGGAGAAAATGCATAAACAAACAAACAAACAAACAAAAAAATTTTTTGACAGTGTTTGACAGTCCCAGTGAAAGAGCATTTGTTTTGATAAAAAAGTGTGGCTCCTGTTAGTCCAAGTAAATAAGGTATGCCTTCTCTGCCTGAAAGTACCAGTGTAGGTGTGGCCTTTGTGTCTGCTATTTTAAATAAAGAAGGCAAGACATCTGTCTGTCAGTACCTCAGTAAATAACCCCAACCAAAGACCGATAGAGAATCTTTAAACCCTATAAATGAGGAAAGGTTCAGTTATGTAAGGTTCAATGTGCTAATGGCACTAATCCTGCCAACCTGCTGCACCACCTACCCACCCCAGTGTTATGTTGGTGTCACAAAGCCCCAGGATACCAAGGTCAATCCTCAGGTAGGGTTAGTTTTTGTGTGGAGCTTGGGTTATTTTGCATTGGGTCAATGGGACTCAGGGACCAGAAGCATGACCATACTGCAGTGTTCTTTCAATATGCTCTGAACCCTGATTAGAATATTGTGGTTATTAAAGATGACTGAATGTATGAGAGTCATGCCCAGAACTGACCACTCTGACTACTAAATGAATGCAGTGCCTCTTTTATTTGGATTAAAGTCTTCCATTATGCATTTACAGGCACATATTTAACGAAAATGCCAACCCCAACTATGAAACGGTCAATCCAAAAGTGGTTTAAAAGCAAATTTTTTAAACGTTGGCTCTTAGAGACACTGACACTGTGCCAGGCTCTCCATTAAAAGGCACTGATTATTGCATTGTATTTCAAAAAGCTTTATGGTTGCTCTTTCTTGCTTGCAATTTGCATGGCACATTTTACAGTAGCATTCTGTAGCCCTGTTCAATAATAAGAGGTGGGGAAAAAAGTGCAGAGGAAAGAGAGCAGGGAATCTGTTAAAGCTTTCAGTGATACATCAGTCCATTTCGTTCAATTTTTGTCAGAATTAATTGGTTTGTGTGGATGGGTAATGAAGGAAAATGATAGTGTTTATCGTCACACATTGTTAAAAGGGGAAATGTTTGTGTAGTATAATGTTCAAAAACCTCAATATGAGAACGGAAAGATAGAATGAAATGATTGCTGAGAGCCATTCAGTTTGTAATAACCATGTTTTCCTCTTTTATGAACATCTGGGCTAACACCTTTCCCAAAATACAGGTGTTCAAAGTATTTTCCTCTCAAGAATGATCTGTTTGTGTAAACCAAATCATAATAGAACTCAAGATAGGACTCAAGGGTCGAGATACATTAATCAGCCATAACATGTTTCTACACTCACGGTCAATTTTATCAGCTCCACTTACCATATAGAAGCACTTTGTAGTTCTACAATCACTGACTGTAGTCCATCTGTTTCTCTACATACCTTTTTAGCCTGCATTCACCCTGTTCTTCAATGGTCAGGCCCCCACAGAGCAGGTATTATTTAGGTGTTGGATCATTCTCAGCCCTGCAGTGACACTGACATGGTGGTGGTGTGTTAGTGTGTGTTGTGCTGGTATGAGTGAATCAGACACAGCAGCGCTGCTGGAGTTTTAAAATACCGTGTCCACTCACTGTCCACTCTATTAGACACTCCTACCTAGTTGGTCCACCTTGTAGATGTAAAGTCAGAGACGATCGCTCATCTACTGCTGCTGTTTGAGTTGGTCATCTTCTAGACCTTCATCAGTGCTGGGGTGCTGTTGGCTGGATGTTTTTGGTTGGTGGACAATTCTCAGTCTAGCAGGGACAGTGAGATGTTTAAAAACTCCAGCACCACCACCATGTCAGTGTCACTGCAGTGCTGAGAATCATTCACCACCCAAATAATACCTGCTCTGTAGTGGTCCTGGGAGAGTCCTAACCATTGAAGAACAGCATAAAGGGGGCTAACAAAGCATGCAGAGAAACAGTTGGACTACAGTCAGTAATTGTAGAACTACAAAGTGCTTCTATATGGTAAGTGGAGCTGATAAAAAGGACAGTGAGTGTAGAAACAAGGAGGTGGTTTTAATGTTATGGCTGATTGGTGTATGTCTTATAAAATGAACACTTAACATTTTATGCAATATGCAGCCCTTACAGTCGGGGGTTAAGGGTCTTGCACAAGCACCCCACTGTGGCAACCTGGCAGGAGTTGAATCAGAAACCTTTTGATTGATACTCCATTAATCGCTGAGCTACCACTGCCCTTGGTGAACAAAATATAAAAGAAAAATTATGATTAATGTTTTGCAAAAGACCATATTGATGTTTGACTATGCTTTTTTTGAATTTTGTTGACAAGTAATTGAGGGTTATGTCTAGGGCCCTACTAAATTAACGAGAAAATGTGTTTACAATACACAGCACAGCCTACCTTAATAGCTTTCTTTCAAAGATGAAAATACTCATTCACTCCCCCCTCTTCCCACTCCACAGATTTGATTAGGAGTTTTCCAAAACTCAGTTACCTGAGTCGTGTTTTTAGCTGCTTTAGACTTCAACTTCTTGGACATTTCGTCTAACCGATTGTTAGTGTAACCAAAAGTTCTTTAGAGTTTACTGAGTTTATAAAGAAAGTAATACTGTACAATAATACATACTGTACATAGACAAACTATCGGGAGCAGAATACTTTACTGGTTTGTTCTTTTGAGGTGCAGCACAGACTACACAGAGATGATCACGTGTGTAGAGAAGCACACTTTTTCATTAATAATGGAATCCCCAAAAGGGACAAAATGCACTCAATACAAGAACACATACATCAAACATTGTCAGCACACTACACCACAGAAAAGTCTGGTACACTAGCTTAATGGCCGTATGATTGCTAGGACCACCTAATACACTACGCAAATGAAAATGCTAAATCGCTAAACACAAACCTTACATTTTGAATTTCACAGCAAATTTCACTGGAAACGGCTCATTTCAAGTTCCGTGACGAAATTTTTATGGCCGTAAATTAGGTAGGGCCTTAGTTATGTCATTAATCATGTTAAACATGATTAAGGGAGCATTGGTAGGGAAAATAAATGAAAAATACACATGTCAGGGAAGCACCCCATCATCTGAACATTAATGGAAGTTAAACGATGCAACTGAAACATTTAACCAGTTGGTTTTAAAAGACACAAGTGTGGAGGTTGGAATTTCCAAATTCAAGTGTAGAATGTAACCCGAATGCGATGGCATCAGTGTAGTGCAGGCATTTCATGTAGTTCTGCTAAAACAGAAATAATAGGCAGGCATTGTGTTGCCCATTAATATGATTAAATTGTAGGTTTAGTTCTTGAGGAAATTCAGATAGATTCAAAGAAGTTCATGAAGCAAAAATCTTGCCTGAACAAATATGCATTTAGAGAAATAGGCTGACTTTGCCTTTAAGATGATCCTCCATGTTAATTAGAACATGAAGCACATGCTGAAGTGTTGAGGTCAAAGTACAGGTCAATAAAACAGATTGTGTCCCCTGAGCCCACTTCGGAGTCAAAAGGCATATGTTCAGAACCATAGGGACATAAGATACCCAGGGCTATGCCAACTGTTTTTAACTCTAAACTCTAACACAGATCTCTTTCAGCCTCATGAATCCATGCCAAACATTCGATACAAAAGGCAGTTTCAGATGCCACATCCTCTTGTTCAAAGACAATTTCTAGTTTTGTGGAGTGATATGAACATCAGAGGCATGTGAAGCATTTTAAATACTTTGACATTTAAAATCTGTGTTTATTGTTGGCATGGGTTGTGCATAGCTTGCGCAATACGCAACAGGCTCAGAAATAGCAAACATGTCAAAAAGGACAGTTTGTACAGTTGTACAAAGCATAGCCAGAAGTATTTTGCCTATTTTGGCATTAAAATGAGTCAAACCCAAGAGCTTTGTAACTGGCTTAATCTGAAATGCAGCAGTTCCTAAAAGTCAGTCTGTCAAGTGTCAGATCTGTTAGAACTGCCCTGATCTTTATGGTAAATGGCCCCTTGGATAGTTGTCAGCCGTTCACTAGACTATCAAAGTTGAGTTAGTAATGACAGTGCTGTTGACACCCAGAGTTGACACATGATATCCATGTTGAGGACTAAAGGTAGCACTGTAAAATTTTTTGATGGGATAAAAATGACCCAGTTTGCTATTGGTTATACACCGACCATGATAACATTATGACCACTGACAGGTGAAGTGAATAACACTGATTATCTCTTCCGGTCGGCAGTGGTCAGTATCTATCAAAAGTGGTCCAAGGAAGGAACAGTGGTAAACTGGTGACAGGGTAATGGGCAGCCAAGGCTCATAGATGCACATGGGGAGCGAAGGCTGCCCTGTGTGGTCCGATCCAACGGACGAGCTACTGTAGCTCAGATTGCTGAAGAGGTTAATGCTGGTTCTGATAGAAAGGTGTCAGAAAACACAGTGCATCACAGTTTGTTGAGTATGGGGCTGCATAGCCGCAGACTATTCAAAGTGCCCATGCTGACCACTGTCCACCGCCGAAAGCGCCAGCAATGGGCACGTGAGCATCTGAACTGGATCACAGAGCAATGAAAAAAAGAGGCATGTTTTTTTCATGTGGATGGCCGGGTGCGGGTGCGTTGCTTACCTGGGGAACACATGGCACCAGGATGCACTATGGGAAGAAGGAAAGCCGGCGACAAAGCAAAAATGGTTCAGGAATAGTTTGAGGAGCACAACAATGAGTTTGGCCTCCAAATTCCCCAGATCTCAATCCAATCGAGCATCTGTGGGATGTGCTGGACAAGCAGGTCTGATCCATGGAGGGCCCACCTCACAACTTACATGAGTTAAAGGATCTGCTGACAAAACTGCATCTTGGTGGGAAGGTGGTCATAATGTTATGGCTGATCGGTGTATGTTTAAAAGTGTTAATAGTCTTCTAAGACACTGTTTTAGTAGTAAACATGCTGGTCTCTGTCATATTTTGTTATCCCACTCATTTTGGTTTGTGCACCCATTTTTAGTTTCTCCCTAATAATAATATTAATAATAAAAAGTTGCATTTATATAGCACCTTTCTTATATCCAAGATCGCTTTAGTCCTGAGTGGTTCTTTGAATCTATTGCCTTTAAGCTTAACTGGTCAAGTTCCTTTGACCATTCGTATAAGCCTTGTCCACTGTAGCCTTTTTGTAGATTGATGAACCCTTGCCTGTTATGCCTAGTTCACATAACACGATTTTTGCTTGCCGTCAGGTCGCCGCCAGATGTGCCAGCTTGGAGGCAAATCGGCGTTTGCTCGGGGGCTCTAAATCGGCTCTCGATCTCTATGTGTGAACTGTTCAGTGACTCGATCCAAGCGGCTTGCCGATTGCTTGCACACTCGAGAAAAATATCAAGCATGCTAAATATCTGGTCCTGTTGGTGACTCCAATTCCTGTAGTGTGAAAAGTGTTGCGATCAGGTTGCGACTGGCAGTGAATGTGGTGTCAAACTACAGCCAATGAGAACACATGATACAGAGTCAGGGGAAACATGGGAGGAGATGTAAATGTGTGGAACAGGGGCATAATATAGTTTCTATCAGAATACATCAGCACCGACAGGCATAACTTTATGACCACCTTTCTAATATTGTGTTGGTCCCCCTTTTGCTGCCAAAACAGCCCTGCAGCTGCAATGCACCGTGTATTCTGACACCTTCCTATCAGAACCAGCATTAACTTCTTCAGCAATTTGAGCTACAGTAGCTCGTCTGTTGGATCGAAACCCACACAGGCCAGCATTTGCTTTCTACGTGCATCAATGAGCCTTGGCCGCCCATGACCCTGTCGCCGGTTTACCACTGTTCCTTCCTTGGACCACTTTTGATAGATACTGACCACTGCAGACCGGGACACCCCACAACAGCTGCAGTTTTGGAGACGCTCTGAACCAGTTGTCTAGCCATCACAATTTGGCCCTAAAATAAGGATAAAATGTTCACTTGCTGCCTAATATATCCCACCCACTAACAGGTGCCGTGATGAAGAGATAATCAGTGTTATTCACTTCACCTGTTAGTGGTCATAATGTTATGCCTAGTCGTTGTATTTATGACCTTATTCTCCACGCAAAACCATAATACTAACGTTGCAATGCAAATGTCGCCAGTCATCTGTGTTGTGTGAAAACACAACGACTTTAAGGACCCCCGATTACAAGAGATCAAGCTGTGTAGTGTACACTGTACAGCGATCTAAACACCTTGAAAGTCACGTAGTGTGAACTTAGCAATACTTGACTTCAGGTCTTGATTACATTTTGAATTGTTTGCCTGTATCTTTCAATAAACCTGCACTTGCTTCCTAACCAGTCTGCAACCTTTTGTTATAGCAGGTTATTTAAACATACCTGAGTTTAGTTCACCATACTTTATTTATTTACAGAGAACCTTTAATCCTAGCTATGCAATTAGGTGCAAATATTTCATCTGTCTATAAGATCTGCATTTAAAAATGTATTCCCTGTAATAAGCTTAAAAGAAAATCCTCCATTAAAGGCTGAGCAGAAAAAGAAAACCAAACTAAAGGCACCCTGACTGTTAACACCAATGACCCTGTTGATAAGACTCAAGACGTTAGTTCAAGTTCACTCATTCATTGTACACAATGAATGACTAAATGTCCCAGGCTGGAAATGAGTAGATAAATAGAAAGGAGAGGAGATGATTGCTAATCAACAGAGAGAGAGAGGGCGAGAAAGAAAGAGTAATAGGGCTAAAATGAGCCACCATGTCACCAATTAGCTCAAGAAATGGGAGACAGGCATGGGCACACTTTAATTAGAAGTGTTTTTCATGCTCTCGTAGAGGCGAGAGAGCAACTCCAGAAAGCGTTCTTCAAACAAAATGGTCTAAATGAGCTTTTTAAAGCTAATGAGGGGCCACTGCAAAAAACCCATCTGTTTAAGTATAGAGTGAACTTAAGCTGTCTAGAGTTTCCATGGATCTGCTACCAAAAGTGCAAACAAAGTGTGACACTTTATTCATTTACGTCTTGTCCAGAAGTTGTCCTTTTTTCTTGTGGGCAGTACAGTAGTGCAGCACCAGTATGGGTTTTAAGGACCTGGATTTAGTCCCGGTTTCTGGCCAGTCTCTGAAAATCTCCATATATTTATGGGTCTGCAAGACATAGTAATGGACAAGTTTGGTGTGAAGGAACTCAAGGTCAGGGCTCTAAGCAGTACTATACTGTGAACCATCAATTGTGAGCCTGGCTTTCTCCTCACAAATGCACAAATTCCCACAGACACACAGTCTTTGGCCAGTCTTTGAGATTTTCTATCTGCATTGGTTCCCCTACATTCCTCCTGTTATGGTAAAGTGGAAACATCTAGAAGCAACAACAGCTCAGTCCCAACATGCTATTCCTCAAACTCTTACAGGATGTGACCACAATGTTCTAGTTTCATACTGTCTGGATGCACTCAAGCACTTATCCATTTAGGGTTGAGGGGGTGCTGGAGCTTATCCCAGCTTTTCATCGGGTGCAAGTCACACAGTAACACCCTGAATGGGGTGCCAGTCCATCGCAGGGCAGGCAGACGCAGGCAGACACACAGACACACACAGACACACACAGACACACACAGACACACACACACACAGACACACACACACACACACACACACACACACACACACACACACACACACACACACACACACACACACACACACACACACACACACACACACACACACACACACACACACACACACACACACACACACACACACACACACACACACACACACCTATTTACCTATAGGGCAATTCAGTGTCTCCAATTAACCTGACTGCATGTTTTTGGACTGTGGGAGGAAACCCACGCAGACACGAGGAGAACATGCAAACTCCGCACAGAAAGGATCCAGACCACCCCACCTGGGGATCGAACCCAGGACCTTCTTGCTGTGAGGCGACAGTGCTACCCATCGAGCCAGCGTGCCACCCCTGTCTGGATGCAACATCATATATTCCTCAGGAGCATCATCTCTTAGGTCTCTATGACTGACCATCATACACATCATACACAAGCCTCCAGGTGCCAGCTTAAGTAGTGTAAAGCATACCAACGTTGGGCTTAGAAGCAGTAGCTGTCACGTGGGAGAGAAAGGACTCAAGTGCGGAGATTAACTTAAACAATAATTTTATTTTTTAAATGAAAAATTAAACACAAAACACAAAACAAAAACAAAACCAATAATGAACCCCGCTGGAGACCGCTGGGCGATGCAGGCAACGAAAACTGAAAAAGGAAAACAAAGATTAATGCAAGGCGCGAACCCGGGTCGCGCCGGTGCATGGCGGTTGTGTTGCCACCGCGCTAACGTAGCGCGGGTGAGGGGGTGTGTGTAGACGCTGAAGATAAAGCGCTAGGTATGAACCGGGTAATGGCGTTATAGCCGAGCGCTTGACGGCATCACCATCAGGCAGTTACTGAACCTACAGGCGCTGAAACATAAAGCGGTGGGTATGAACCGGGTAATGGCGTTATAGCCGAGCGCTTGACGGCATCACCATCAGGCAGTTACTGATCCCACTATCACTGAGAATAAAGCGGTGGGTGTAAACCGGGTAATGGCGTTATAGCCGAGCGCTTGACGGCATCACCATCAGGCAGTTACTAACCCACCAAGCTGAAAGCGCTAAGGCACTACAGCAATATGACACGGGAGTTAAGGACTCCCGGACATCAATAGCCCCCCGCACGGCGGTGGGCTACGGGAAGGACGCGATCGGCGTGGCTTCGCTGAAGGTTGCAGCTAATGAAGTTCGCCGATCTGAAAAGAGAAGAAAAGAACAAATCAGTTAGACAACCTCAGAAGTGCGGATTCGAACCGGGGATGTTGACGCGAGAGCCGAACACTTAACGGCCTCGCCATCCAGCGGTTACGAAACCAAATGACCACTTAAGATGAGAGGTTAATGCGGATACGGCTGCAAGCGCTATCGCTTGCTGTTTAGCAGCACCGCTAACGCTAACCGAATAAAGAAAAGGCAGCACGAGGGCTGCACGGCGTCGCACCACGCTAAAGCAATAGGCTAAATAAAGATGTTACCTCGACCTTGCAGTCTACACACCCTAATGGCACATGGGGATACCGTCTGACCTATGAAAGCGTGGATGCGCTGCCACCAGAGAACTGAAAAAACAAACAAAAGAAACAAAAGCAGACAAAAGGTGCGACCCCCGCTGCTGTGCAGAGCTGGCTTAAGTAAGCCAGCCCACAGCTGCAGGCAATTCGCCCTAATTGGAAGGCCTATTATTTAAGGCCTTCCTCTACTGAGCTCTGTAAGGCTCTGTGACATCAGGGAAGAGTGGTAAGTACCACTGACGCCACAGAACCTTACAGTAGCAGCACATCTTGAGAGATGAATCACACTTAACAGCCTGACAAGTATGCAGATGGCTGTTTGATGGCCAAGCTGCAGTTAACTATCACAGTGTGTTGTTGATGCGTTGTGCTGGAGTCCTTAGTTCCAGTGCAAGAGAATCCTAACATTAAATGTGTGAGAAATAAAATATATTTCGAAAGCAAATTGTGGCTGGAAGTGAAGACTTTTTTTTCCTATTTTTACCAACCTCTACTTCTAGCAACCTCATTAAAAGTGGTCAAGTAAACAAAGCATTGAAAGTTGTGACCATAGTTCAAACTTTTTATAGAGAGCAACTTTGAATAATTTGAGAACAAGACATGGGTGGTGTGCATTCCTAATTGCCGTTAAGGATGATCTGCTTAGTTTTGTTACACTGGAGGTGCATATCTCAGAGAATAAGACCCACACTGCTGAGATGTCTGCTAGATTTTTTGACAATCACAAAACATGCCCTGGTTTCAGGCCAGTATTAAAAAATTATCATGTGCGATGGATTGGCAATGTAATGCCCTTATTTGCAATATAGACATAGACACACATACAGTACAATTATGTGATTACATATCCAGGCTTGTTTGTAAGCTGGTCAGAATGCAGGGTCAGCCTTTGTATGTCACCCTTGGAGCAGAGAAGGTTAGGACTTGGATGTGGCTGGATGGCAGAGCCAGGATTCAAACCAACAACCCTTAGATTAATAGCCAAAAGCTCTACCCAGATTACTGTCTCTAAACAAGACAACAACAAAGTAATGGACAAGTTTGGTGTAAAGAAACTCAAGGTCAGGGTTCTAAGCTGTACTACACTGTGCGACAACACAAACCATCAATTATGAGCCTGGCTTTACCCAACATCAGTACCCAATTCTCACAGACTCTCTTCAGAATCATGTGGAAAACCTTTCCAAAAGAGTGGAGGCTGTTATAGTGGCAAAGTATGTGGCGACTCCAAATCTATGTCTATAATTTTAAAATGAAATGTCCACCAAATACTTTAAGCCATACAATATATCCCTTCATGTGAAACATGGCTCATTAAAAAAATGGAAGAGTGGTCCAACTGGTCCAGTTCCACTAGAAAACCCTGGGCGCAGGGCACCATTATTTGAACTGGGAACCGTTGGGAATAATCTACAGCAGATGATTTGTCTGCATATTTCATTTGGCAAAGCTTTTACCCAGATGCCATTTCTGACAGAATCCTCCTATTCATCCAGGCTTCCGTAAAACTGATCAGTAATCAATTGTGGCCTAAGCATGACTTATGCAAAGCGTCATGTCTGGACAAATTTGAGCCGCTTTTCTAGTAGCCTCAGTTATCTGGGTCTTTAGAGAATAGATAGGGAGGCACATGACGAAAATTCACAGACGAGCAAAAGACCACCATAGTGGACAGGGTTTTGGAAAAGAATTCCATCGCCCTTAGTCCTGGAATCAACACCAGCTAATGATAAAATTAGTTTATAAGCATCCTCTCAGTAGTAAACTACCGCTCACTGTTCCTGTATGTAGGACTATAATATGTCTAATATGGTCATTCACACTGCCCAGGTACTTGACAACACAATGGTATGGTTGCCAGTCCCTTACCGCCTAGTCTTCTACAGGTTAAACTCTGCCTCATCATTGAAGATACATGATAGGAAACAGCACTGGCACCAATGCCAAGCACTCTCTAAAAAGGAGAATGACCATTTTAGACATATTGCTCACTCACTCACTCATTTCTTAACCGCTTATCCAGTCAGGGTCGCGGGGGGTGCTGGAGCCTATCCCAGCTTTTCAATGGGCGCAAGGCACACAGTAACACCCGGGACGGGGTGCCAGGCCATCGCAGGGCAGACACACATACACACACTCATTCACCTATAGGGCAATTCAATGTCTCCAATTAACCTAACTGCATGTTTTTGGACTGTGGGAGGAAATCGGAGCTCCCGGAGGAAACCCAAGCAGACACGGGGAGAACATGCAAACTCCACACAGAAAGGACCCGAACCGCCCCGTCTGGGGTTTGAACCCAGGACCTTCTATTTTTAGATATATTAGAGGCCTACATACAGGAACACTAAGAGGTACTGCTTGATAAAATCCTGTGTAGCACTGGCTACATGGCCAGTCCTGTGTAGCAATGGCTCTGTAACCATGTACATGTGTTCATTTATAAGTACTTTAATACTTTTTTCCATACCAGTATAAAAATGTGTACATTTAACAACTGTATATTAACTAAGATTAAGAAATGGTTAAATAATCACCATATGCTGATATTTAATATATTAAAAAATACCAAACTTGTTTCATAGCCTGACTTTGTGTACAGTATAATGTATATTACTTATTTCACTTTCTCAGACAAACTTTCTATCCTAAAGCACTAAAGGATTTTAAAAGAAATGCACAATAAACATCTAAAAGCATTTATGCAAAATTAATGGACACTTATTGGAATAAAACATAAAACTTTAAAACGTTGAGTACTTAAACCCCTAAAAATTGCAAACATTAGGCTTTTTAAAAAAAAAAAACCCTGACACACCAAAAAGCCCAGGGAACGTAAAGCACTCTAGTTAATGCATTCATTATATTACATAACCAGCATAACAAAGCCATTTAGAATTGTTCTGCAGATAAACATTTTCATCATATAAGGTGTACAGACAATAGCCTATTATATTTAAAAAAGCTTTATTATCCACTGCTACGGTGTGCTAAAGCATTAGGAAAAAGTTTATTTCTAATGAACTGCAGGGATGTCCAAACTTTGTCCCGTGGGTCATTTAGGGCCCGTTACCATTTTTAAAACAGTTGAGAGGTATTTTAGGAATACAATTTAAGAAATTAGCTCACTATCTTTCCATTAAGATTATAAACTGTTGTGTGAAATTGGCTGAGAGTTCAAATCCCAGCTCTTGAGCAAGGCCCTTAACCCTCTCGGCTCTAGGGGTGCTGTACAATGGCTGACCCTGCACTCTGACCCCAGCTTCCAAATAAGCTTATGTAAGAAGGAATTGTTGTATATATGTATATATGACAAATAAATGCATTCTATTCTATAATGAAGGTATGGTTGGGGTTTGGGTGATGTTGGGTTTACTGGTAGTGCTTGCAGAGCTTCCCCATATGGGTCTGCTTCAGTGGTATCTTGGAATCATTCATATTTGCCATCTGTTGACCTTTGGGTCTCTGAGAATGGACAAATATTTAATTCGCCCACCTTAAATTTGCAATTTGCAATTTGTCCATTCGCAAGACTCAAAGTCTCAAAGACTGTAGGTAGTATAAAATAGATGTATGTGACCTGTCATATGCCAATAGCCTATTCATTTTCCTGTCCCTCAATAAAATGTAACAGAACTCCCCTCTGGGCTCACTGACCCCCTGGTGAGAACCACTGTCTTAGACCACACAACTTGAGTTGAGTCCACATATTTTTAATAAGAATACAACTAGAACTTTGTAAAGGGCATTTCAAAAGTCTCATTTTTAGCCTGATTCCAAAACCAGTTCTGATGTGTTTTGGGTCATTTTGGGGAGATTCCACTGGCAGCAACTCAACCTCAAAGTATAATGATGGGACAGTGGTAGCCTAGTGGGTAGGGTTTTGGGCTAATAACTAAAAGTTTAAGAATCCCAGCTCTGCCATGAAGCCACTGTTGGGCCCTTGAGCAAGCACTTTAACCCTCTCAGCATCAGGGGGGCCGTACAATGCCTGACCCTGCTCTCTGACCCCAGCGTCCTGAGATATGCGACTGTTGTACTGTACATCTGTATATGTATAAATGACAATAAAGGCATTCTATCTATTCTAATACTACAGTACCACCACCATGCTTTACATTAGGTGCAGTGTTATACATCCTTCAGGTCAGTGTGACCACTCAGCCTTTGCTCCACCTGACTACAAAACTCTCATTTAAAAGCCTTCCTGTCCATGTTCTTTACCAACAATCTTAAGTCAAGCTTTCAGGTGCCGAGTTTGGAGGATGGCAGCTTCTAAATACATGGCTTTCTTGACTGTACTCATCTGTGTTCATGTAGTTTTGGTTTTATGGCAGAATTAAGGTTTGTTTGCCCAGATGTTCAGATAACATCCAAGTGTATATATATAACAGAACTGCTTGCTTGCACTGCATTACTGTCGAGTTACTCGCATGTAAAAACAGCTGACATAACAGTCCTCTGCACTAATGGGGCTCTAGACTGGAACCTTTATAGTCTATACCAATGGTTCTTGAAGTTTGTAAGCTGGGTCACAAGAGACTGCACTGATAGATAATTACAGGCCTCACAAATTAATTTCCATATAGCTTTAATTGGCCCAAACTAGCTGCAAGATGCAAGTAGACCATTAGCTGCAGATATAGAACCCCTATACGGGTAATCTCACCATTTGGATAGGGATACCATAGTATCTTGTGGACTTTGTTTCTGCTCTAAAGAGTATTTTAGTGCATGACCGTTCCTCTTTTATATTTACATCATCTATGGTTGTGTATTTGCACCTTGACTGCACCTGAGCTGGTCATTTTTTAGCACTTCCGCACTTCCAAACTATTTATTTGTAGGTAATGTTTATAAGTGATGAGTGCAGCACTTTTCTAGATCAAAAGTGACTTCCACTTAAGGGAAACATTACTGAAACATGCTAGCAGGTACATTCCTGGAAAAAAAAGTATGTGGACAACACAGGCAGGCAGCAGAGGAGGAACTGCAGTGGGTTTGAGAGTCAAAGTGATTTACTGTCATGAGCTAAAGCACAAGAGAGCAAATGTGTGGAAAAAAGCTGAAACCATTAAGAAGCGATCAGGTGGTTCTGCATTCTTGTCTTGTACATTAAAGAAGTGCACTTGTGCTAAACCTGTTTTCATCTCGCTGCTCTTTCTGCAGTCTTCTATGTAAACAGAAAGCTGAAGTCAGACTTTATTTACAGCAGCTGCAGTGCTCAGCGCCCCTGAGAAACATCAGTGTCAATATGTACTCACATACATACTACACTTACACATATTTACACAGTAAAGGACATGGTGCACACATGCCAGATGAGTGCAAAACACAACGTTAATTAATTAACATTACCACATGAACGATAAACATTTACACATTTAGTGATGTGTGTGGAGGGGCTGTGTATACTGTCTCTTTTAATGATGTGAGGCTGTGGACTAGCGCTTCCCAGAGCATCTTGGTGGAATCAGTCTGTGTATAAAGGTGCTTCTGGATATAGTGCAATGAAAAAGATTGTTCACAATGGGTCTGTCTGAAAAGCTCTCGATATAGACTATTTTACGTCATCATATGCACTTCTGAGAAGAAGCCTGTCTCAGTTCTTAGATGCCTTAAAATGGTGCCTTATTTTGATCGATATTCTGACTGAATAACAAGGGACTTTTCTCACAAAAAAATTAAATATGGTGGACAGATGCAGAGCAACAAATGTGGTTCTTTTCAAATGTAAATAAATTCTAATTGATTTTTAATTTTTATAAAGGTATACAAGTGTAATTTATTTGCAAATCGGTTTTGATACACAAAGGGAAATGTTAGTTAACATGCTAGAGAGTTGTGTGACCTCAGCCCATTATATTGAATAGCCTGAGGCTTACTGTGCTAGCTTATTAAGTTAAAACTGTGAGGATGGTAGATGAAGTAGTGCGTCTAAATAATCTGCCTTTAAAGTTTGATGTCATTTACAATCCTCTCTACTTGGGCAGCTGCCTAGAAAGCAAGGTAGCTTACTAGGTTAGGTTTTAGACAGACCCCATGTCCACCAATTTTGCTAACATCTTCTTTGGGGACAGTAATAGCCTAGTGGGTAGGGCTTTGGTCTATCAACTGAAAGGATAAGAGTTCAAATCCCAGCCCAGTCATGCAATGCTGAGAATGATCCACCACCTAAATAATACCTGCTCTGTGGGGGTCCTGACCATTGAAGAACAGGGTGAAAGCAGGCTAAAAAGGTACAAAGTGTACAAAGTGCAGTACAAAGTGCTTCTATATGGTAAGTGGAGTTGACAAAATGGACAATGGACAGTGAGCATAGAAAAAATTTAATGTTATGGCTGATCAGTATATATATCAGCTTTGAATCTCCTGCAGTGGCGCTGCTCCCCAAACCCACAACTTTTGAGCCAGAAGTCAAACATCCTTTCCAGTTCAAGCATTCAGGTAGATGGAATCAAGTTCCTGAATGGCCCAACCAGAGTTCAAACCTCTATTCCTTACAGCATATGAGACTTGATGATGCTTTTTAACTAGGGCTCTATCAAATTCACAAAATGTGCTTAATTTCACAGAAGCAGTTTTTCAAACATCACAGATTTTATGAATTTGTAATGAAAAGTGCCACATTTCACAGCAGTCATTAAATAACACTCATAAATTAAGTGATAAGTCCATTGGCTTGAATGGCCTGAGGCTAACTGTGCTGGTTTAGTTAGTTTAAAACTTCGGGGACGGTTGATGAAGCAATCGCTGTCTAAGTATTGTCTAAATAATCTGCCTTAAAAGTTCGATGTCATTTATAATCCTCTCTACTTGGGCAGCTGCCGAGGTAGGTAGTAGAAAGCAAGCCAATTTTGCTAACATCTTCTTTGGGGACAGAAGTGATAGAATAAATGGAAGTGATAGAATAAATGGAAGCTACAAAACACACCAAGCCTACCTTAATAGTTGAATGTAAACCTAGAACATCCAGCAATGGTGCAAGGCTTCATATTGTCTCAAATACAAAAAAATTCTCACCCGTGTTTTGACACGCCCGCTCTGCGTACACAGAATTGGTTGGGAGTTTTCCAAACTCAGTGACCTGAGTCGTGTTTTTAGCTGCTTTAGACTTTGACATCTTGGACATTTTGACTAACTGATTGCTAACTGAATTGCCGTAGGATTGCTAGTGTAACAGACTTTTCTGTGGTGTAGTGTGCTGACAATGTTTGATGTACTGTATGTGTTTAAATATTAAGTGCATTTTGTCCCTTTGGGGATTCCATAATCAATGGAAAAGTGTACTTTTCTACATGTGTGATCATCTATCTGTACTCTCTCTGTAGTAGGCTCCCGATAGTTGTCTATGTACAGTTTATTTATTTCTTTAAAAACTCAGCAAACTCTAAAGACACTCGGTTACACTAGGACCAATTCATAGTGCACATTAACCAGTAAACGTGAGACACTTGAATGAAAAACGTTAAATCACAAAGCTTAGACACAAACCTTAAATTTTGAATTTTACAGCAAATTGCAAATTACATAGGAAAAGGCTCCTTTCATGGTCTGTGACGTGATATTCACAGCCAGGAATAAGGCAGGGCCTTATTCTTATCCAACCAGGTCTCTTTGTTATGCAGAAATGGCCAAGATTACTTTCTACCAAGGGTGGTCCAACCAAGTACTAAACAAGAGTGTGAATACTTATGAATTGTTAATTTTAGTACATAAACATACTTCAGAAGTTTATAAGTCTATATACCTGTAGATTATTTTTATGGTTTACAAAGACCGGTAGGAAACTGTGTTCCACAAAACTATGCTAGCTGGGAGCACCATGTTTCATTAAAATGGTGTGAGCAGAGACAGCCAGAATGCTGTTAGCACAAATCAAGCCAGTGTTAACACTGTTTTCTTCTCCTCCGTGCCTACCCAGCTCAGAATAAATGCATACTTCGATTTAATTGCGCACAGCAGGGTGTAATTCAGCATCCGGGCTATCAGTACAAGCCCTCCAGAGTCACATCCAAGACATAACATTATCTGGATGTTAACGTTGGCTAAAGCACTCAAAGACCGGAATGGAATGTCTCTATTAATTTATAGTAAGTAGTGATATAGAACAAAAGGTAGCAGGATCAGAAATTTCTAGTAATGGGTCGCTTTAACATTATTTGTGTCAGAATTTTCCATTATCTTAGAGAGACGAGGTGCTTTTAGGGCTGCGTATCGTCTGTATGTGATGCAATTTCAGTAAAATCCCAGGCAAGTGTAAAAAAATCCAATGTAAAGGTTGGTTTGGTGAGGATTGAGTAGAATAGTGCTTAGTAAGACCTTTTAGCTCCACCTGTCATGTCATACCTGGATAGATAACCTAAAAATGTAAATATTTAAAGACACATGCATGGCAGTGATTCCCATTCTGATCTACTGGGAAGGCCTTTTACCAGAATCTAGAACATGCATGGACAGGCACACTAGATGGTGTTATCGGTCAACTGGACCGCCAGACAAACAAGATTGGCTATGGTCAAAGCCCAACAATGGATTGGCATTCTGTCCAGGGTATTCCTGTGTTTTCCAGTGAAACCAGACCGCAACAACAGCAGAGCTTTACTTTGAATTAACGCTGGGCTGCGCTGGGCTGGGCTGGGCGGCTACATGAACAAGGATTGGCTGTTGTTCACAGGGTGGGAAAGCCAGACCAGGGTTCCTCATAACTGGTGAAATTACAACCTCTGCTGGCTGATTAAGGAATAATGCTGATCAGCGTGTGGCTCTCCGTGCACAAGGCTGATCGGCATATGAACTCGCCTCATGCAGGTGAAAAGAGGCAGTCGGTACTGCACACGTATCAGAGGGGGCGTGTGTTAGTCACAGCTCTCCTCAGTCAGAGTGGAGGTCAACATCAGTAAAGAAGAAGTGAAATGCAAACGGGTAATTGCATATGACTAGATTGGGAGACAAATTGGGGGAAGTTTCTTTATAAAACCTTTGTGTGGTCTAGCATTAGGATTTTCGTTCACTAAGAACTAGCCCTCCACCAGTCTTCACAGTTGGTACTTTAATCTGTGGCTTGTAGTAAGGGTGGCCAGACGTCCGGTTTTAGGCCGGACAGTCCGGCTTTTCAGCTGCCAGTCCTCCATTCACGCAACGCTAGGACGGACACTTAAAAATCCTCCTTTTGGAGTAAACTCGTTTCATTTTTGATTAATATTATCTGTCATTGGCTCAGGTACATGTCAAAACTAATGCTTTGTATTTCATTGGTTTAACAGCCTCCTTTCACTGCTTACAGTGCTACCACTGGCCAATCGCAGAAGGTCCGCCCTCTAAATGCTAGTCTGTGATTGGGTGGTTGAATTTCGCCCGCCTGCTCTGTTCTGTAAACACCGCTACCTGAGTCAATCACTCACTCTCATGTTCAGGAACGCTGTGAAAATGCCAAAAAAGTTAACTTTTGGAGGCAGCGAGGAACGGACTTAAATATGAAAAGTAGACACAACATTTAGGGAGTAAAACAATAATTTGTTATAGAATTCTTGCTTAAATTGGTCAAAAACTCTGTTATATGGGTTCTGGATTCATTCTGTGTGTTGCAGTATCATGTCCCCCTGTTTCTGGTATGACGTCCTCTTTTTGGGTGTAATGTCCGGCATTTTGGGGTGTAATGTCCTCCTTTTTGTTAGTATGAATCTGGCCACCCTACTTGTAGTGTTTCACTGGCATCCATCAAACCATATTTTCTTCCAGAAGCTTTATGTCATTTGAGCTGCTAAGGGCAGTTTGTAAATAAGTAGTAAGTCCACTTCAGTTCTCTAGTTGCAGCTGTACAGTTGTTCCTTTTGAACAGTTCCATTTCACAATACATGTTGGTAGACAGGGTGGTGCACTGCAACTTGCGTCTAAAATGGGACAGTGTGTTTGATTTTTCCATCTTAAATCCAGTCTGTGAGAAGCTTTTTGGTGCTTATACTCTCTAAGTGATTAAGTAATTGTGTGAATCTCCTAAACGTCTCAATCAAAGACTGATTTTTCCATTGCAGACAATCTCCTAAAAATCACAATCAATGTCTTGGAATGAATAATTTGACATCTTACTGTTGTCTGATTTACTAAACGGCATATCAGGATTTTACACCAAGCATTAAACTTCAGCCATCCTGGCTGGCACAGAATAAACGTAATAAACATTGATATCATCATTCGTGTCCAGACCGTAACAATTAAAGAGATGTTTGTCACTTAGATAATCAAGATGGGCAGAGGTAGTCCAGCAAAAACAAGATTACCAATGGTATTTTGTTTAACAATGTCCCCTAAATGGGAAAAATAAGTGACTTCTCTGTTTATTCTAAATCAAATCAGAATAAATGTCCTGTTTCTAGACTTTGTGTTTCCAGCCTATCAGGGAATGATGTCGAATTAACATCACTATGGTCAGAACAGGTAAACAAAGAGAGATACCACTGTATTGGCTTTCTATCTCTCATTCAGAGTCCAATGCAAAGTTACAGTGTTCCTTGCATTAGTTTGGCGTCATCCCTTGCCGTCCTTCTATTGGTATATTTTAAATGAGCCTCGTAGCAGCTGATAGATTTTGTCACATTGTTTGAAGAGGTTTGGAGACAGTTAGAGAAGAGAGATTAAAATGGTTTGGGCATGTGTAGAAGAGAGATACGAGTTCTATGGGTACAAGGGGCTGAGGATAGAAGAGGAAGGCTGAAGAAGAGGTTTATGGATGCTGTAATGGAGGACATGCAGGTGGTTGGTCTAAAAGAGGAGGACCGCTGTGGCAACCCCTAATGGGATCACACAAAAGAAATAGAAATAGAAAGTCGTTTATTATTGCACAGGATAACACATACAAATACAATATAGAGGAGTCAAATTGTCAAAATAAGTCAAATTGAGTCTAGTAGTTAAGGTACTGGACTAGTAATCAAAAGGTCGCTGGTTCAAGCCCCACTACTGCCAAGTTGTCACTGTTGGGTCCTTGAGCAAGGCTCTTAACCCTCAATTGCTTAGACAGTATACTGTCACAGTACTTTAAGTCACTTTGGATATATATATATACAGTATATATACACACTGATCAGCCATAACATTAAAACCACCTCCCTTGTTTCTACACTCACTGTCCATTTTATCAGCTCCACTTACCATATAGAAGCACTTTGTAGTTCTACAATTACTGACTGTAGTCTCTACAAGCTTTTTTAGCCTGCTTTTACCCTGTTCTACAATGGTCGGGACCCCCACAGAGCCACCAGAGAGCAGGTATTATTTAGATGGAGGATCGCTCATCTATTGCTGCTGTTTGAGTTGGTCATCTTCTAGACCTTCATCAGTGGTCACAGGACGCTGCCCACAGGGCATTGTTGGCTGGATATTTTTGGTTGGTGGACTATTCTCAGTCCAGTAGTGACAGTGAGGTGTTTACAAACTCCAGCAGCACTGCTGTGTCTTATCCACTCATACCAGCACAACACACACAAACACACCCCCACCATGTCAGTGTCACTGCAGAGCTCAGAATGATCCACCACCCAAATAATACCTACTCTGTAGTGGTCCTGGGAGAGTCCTGACCATTGAAGAAGAGCATGAAAGGGGGGTAACAAAGCATGCAGAGAAACAGATAGACTACAATCAGTAATTGTAGAACAACAAAGTGCTCCTATATGGTAAGTGGAGCTTATAAAATGGACAGTGAATGTAGAAACAAGGAGGTGGTTTTAATGTTATGCCTTGCTCAAGGACCCAACAGTGACAACTTGGCAGCAGTGGGGCTTGAACCAGCGTCCAGTACCTTAACCACTAGGCACCATTTGACTTTAATACTGTAGATAGTAGAAGAACAGGCCGATTTGGTTTAATATATGACCCCGACAAAGCTATTTTACATAAAAAGTTAAAGAATATGTAGAGGAAAATTAGTACCATAATCCTAATTCAAGTTAATGAACACTCACATCTAAAGACAGAAAGAGATGAAAGCAGTTTAATGGCTATTTTATTACATTTTGTTAGTGAAATGATTTGTGTAATGGTTATTTTTAATGAAAATAAGCTTGCAAAGATAATCATCATTCAAGAAATGAGTACTGTTATCAGAATCATTCCTCCAGAAAGTTTATTATTCATGTGTAATATCTAAAACCAGATCATGTTCTCTGAGGATTCATTTCACCTTAAAGGAACTTCATTCTTGTTGAATTAGATTTAATTGGACAACTCATTTAAATCTAATATCTAATAATCCAATATCAAAAGAAAAAATCCAAGATGGCTAATTACAGAGAGCGATTCCGGCAAGTCTGTAGGTCATAAATAGATTTGATTTTTTAAAAAGAAACTAAAACTCACTGCTCAATTCACTGATTGGTCAAAGTACACTATATAGCACATAAATAATTATTTGGACACTTCTTCTAACTATTGATTTAATTATGTTTCAGCACATAGCTAACAGATACCTGTAAATAAAACAAGGGCTTTGTGACTGGAAGCCTCTTTTCTGTTCCAGCTTGACTGTGCCTCAGTACACAAAACGAGGTCATTGGGGTGGAGCAATTTTGGTAAACTGTACAGAACCCTGACTTCAACCCAACTGACCACCTTGGGAGGAATTAAACTTCAATTACAAGCCAGATTTTCTCATCCAACGCCACTGCCCAGCCTTCTTAATGCTTTTCGAACTGAATGGTTCCAAAGATTTCCAAATACACTATCCAAAATTATGTAGTAATCCTTTACAGAAAATTAAAACCTTTTTAAAGCTGTAAAGAGTAGAACAACATATTACGCAACATGCTCATATTATGTTCATATTAGTGCACAAGGTTTTAGAATGGGATGTCCAACAAACTTAAGTATCCACATACTTTTGGCCATATAACGTTCCATTCAGAGTATAAAGTATACTCTTCTAAAGAACCACAGCTCAAAGAGAAAAAAATAACAGCATGTGCCGACTAACTGGTCTTAACTGGTAACCTTTTTAAAGCTAGAAAGGTTTTGGATGCTGGATAAGTCGTTAAGCATGCATGCTTTTAACTATAGCAACCGCAGCCCCGCACCCTGACTTTAAACATTAGCCCATGTAAACATTCTTAATAGCACATTCTTAAAGTTGACCCTTCTTGGCTCTTTTACTTTTTTGGAGTGATTGGAACACCAATGTCTTTGTCCAAAAGTATTTAACCAATTTAAGTTCTTTCATAAGTTTACTGCTGGATACAAAGACACATTCAACACACATCATACTTGATTTCACACTGCATGATCAAAAGTAAATGGACACCTGACAGTATCCCCAACTAGTTGGACTTCCCATTCCAAAATCATGGGCATTATTAAAAAGTTGACTTTTTTGTCACTGTGTTCTAGAAAATGTAGTGTATTTGTTAAAATTTGGTCATAGTAAGTCAGAAGAGCATTTGTACGGTCAGGAACTGATGTAAATTGGGAAGGTGTGACTCACAATCAACATCACAAGTTATCCCAATATTTATTTATACAATTCCACTGACCTATCCACTGAGTGTATAGATTAAGGTAAACTGGTGAGAGGGTCAAAGTTTAAGAGTCACAGAACTTTACCAGTATATGTACTTTTGACCATACAATGTATTTCACAGCTATTTTGTGATGTCAGTGATTTCTGCAACTGTTCTGATTCTGTGTGAAAGGCCAAATAGATGCCACAGATGTTTGAGAAACTATGTGCAAAATTGTATTTATACTTAACAGATTTTATCAAAAATTCTGAAGGTCAGGGTGAAACCAGAGCCACTCAGGTTACAGAGTTAGCCTCTCAGCTCATCATGATACTTATGGACTCATGTTTCTCATCTATAAGTAATTCTAATATAATGACATTAATGGGAACAGTTCACAGCCAAAATCGATATATGGATAGTGCGACTACACCACAACATGATCACATACTGATCAAAATCCACAGCAACTGGGAATTTGTTTCATGTGGTTCTACTTTCAGAGACTGAAACACCTGGTGTTCACAAACTGCAATGGTTTTATACTGAGCCTCACTGGTCCCATCCTGTATAAATAGAAATTATTCATGGCCACGCTATATTAAAGTGTGGGAATGAGGCCCTAATATGTTGACATGCCTTAGTATGGCATGAAAACAAGACAACACAAAGCCTGATTATATAGCCTGGTTTGGATTAAAATATTAAGCATAATCTTATCTAAACCAGGCTAACCCTTTTTGTACAGTCATATACATAAATCTCCAAGAAAACATACACGGATCAGCCATAACATTAAAACCACCTCCTTGTTTCTACACTCACTGTCCATTTTATCAGCTCCACTTACCATATAGAAGCACTTTGTAGCTCTACAATCTCTGTTTCTCTGCATGCTTTGTTAGCCCCCATTCATGCTGTTCTTCAATGATCAGGACAGAGCAGGTATTATTTAGGTGGTGGATCATTCCCAGCACTGCAGTGACACTGACATGGTGGTGGTGTGTTAGTGTGTGTTGTGCTGGTATGAGTGGATAAGACACAGCAACACTTCACTGCCACTGCTGGACTGAGAATAGCCAACAGCGTCCTATAGGCAGCATCCTGTGACCACTGATGGTCTTGAAGATGACCAACTCAAACAGCAGATATAGATGAGCGATTGTCTCTGACTTTACATCTACAAGGTAGACCAACTAGGTAGGAGTGTCTAATAGAATGGACAGTAAGTGGACGCTGTATTTGAAAACTCCCAAACTCATACCAGCACAACACACACTAACACACCACCACCGTGTCATTGTCACTGCAGTGCTGAGAATGATCCACCACCTAAATAATACCTGCTCTGTGGTGGTCCTGACCATTGAAAAACAGAGTAAAAGCAGGTTAAAAAAGTATGTAGAGAAACTGATGGACTACAGTCAGTAATTGTAGAGCTACAAAGTGCTTCTATATGGTAAGTGGAGCTGAAAAAATGGACAGTGAGTGTAGAAACAAGAAGGTGGTTTTAATGTATGGCTGATCAGCGTACCTAATTCTGTATGCTTTGTTAGCTTTGTCCAAAAAGGATGGTGTTTCCATGCCTTACTAAGCCATTGTCACGTGTTATTTTTATTTATAAGGAATGTCACCATCGGGGCTCTGCAGTTTTACTGATTACAGCCACCTTAAGTTTATATATTGTACCTGTGATCCTACCAGGCAGCACTGCTGTGAATTCCAATACATTCAGGCGTCTAGCAAATTCCCGACAATTTATCTGTGCTTAGATACAATAAAATGGTCATTTAATGGTGTTTTAAATAGTTCATTAACATTAATTAATGATGTCTTGTTGTGAATATGGGGGGCTCAATTACCTAAATCTTCAGTAGTGATCCAAAATCACTGTTATCACTGATATTTGAGATCTCTATGCTAATAATTATTGGTTACCAATTATTTTGGATTCTGATAGGATTCTGATAGGATCTTTTAATGAGGAGTTGTACCCCAGTGAAAAAATTCAGGTAAGCTGGTAAACTGACATCAGTTTATCTGAATCTATACGCTGGGGTACGAGTCCACAGGGGTCTTACTTCCAAAGATCCTACTGAGTAACCTTTATAAACATTTTTTTTAGAATAAGATAGATAAGATAAGATAGCCTTTTATTATCTCAAAGGGGTAAAGGGATAGAGATCAGGCCGCTCAGGTGGCACAGCGATAAAACATGCTAGCACACCAGAGCTGGGAACACATCATTTCGAATCTCAGCACTGCCATCCAGCTGGGCTGAGCGGCTATATGAACAACGTTTGGCTGTTGTTCATCCAGGTAGGGAGCCGGATAGGGACCTTATAACTGATGCAATTACGACCTCTGCTGGCTGATTGATGGCATCTGCACAAAGTAGAGGAATAATGCTGATCAGGGTGTGGCTCTCTGTACACAAAGCTGATTTGCATATGAACTCACCTCATGCAGGTGAAAAGATGCAGTCGGCTACTGCTCACGTGTCGGAGGGGCCGTGTGTCAGCTCTCCTCGATCGAGGCAGGGGTCAGCACCAGTAGAGAGGAAGCAAAATGCAATTGGGTAAAAAATTGGACGCGCTATAAATTGAAAAAGAGAGAAAATGTATTAAAAAAAAATTATAAGAAGATAAAATAAGATTATTATCACACAGGAGGAAATCAGCTTCAAAAGTACAGAGATCTTAAAAAATGTTTATACATATATTAAAAAATAGAAATACGGCGCCCAGGTGGGGCAGCGGTATATTCCGCTAGCACACCAGCACCGAGATTCGGAACTCCTGAACTCCTTGGTTCAGGCCACCGGTCGGCTGGGCGCCATCTAGCACCTGCAGCAGACATGTTTCTGCTAGGCCGGGATGACCGGAATATGTGGGTGGGGTCTTCTAACGCTGTTTAAGGACCCTGATTGGCAGATAGAGAGGTGCCTGTGCAGAAAGTATGGGCGAAAAGGCGTTCTGCTAAGGGCTGCGCATGGGTTGGAGGAGGCGTGAGCAGCAATATACCCACCTCGACTGCAATCAGGGATCCCCCAGCAGCGGAAGACAAACTGACTATGCTAAATTGGGAGAAAATGGAAAAAAAATTCATAAATAAAATAGAAAAAAATTGAAATACGAGGGATCTTCAAAAAGTTTCCACACTTTTATATTTTGGTTGGAAATGGTGAGGGTGGGAGGAGCGGTAATTGGTCGTTTCTGAGAGCCTACAGTTTGGATTTAGTGCCATCTGATTTCCACCTTTTTGGACGCTCAAAAAGGCTTTAAGGGGAAGAATATTTTTATGTGATGATGATGTGAAAGCAGCGGTGCACATTTTTAAAAGAAGTATTACTACTTTTAAAAAATATATTATAAATCCCATTTTACAGTTAAGCCAGCTACAATTATCAGAAATATAGAAACCTCTAAGCATACAGCTTTACTCTGTGCTTGAACTGCATTTTCCCTCATTTGCAAGTTATTTTGGCTGGAACTGTTTAGTGAATGTCAAAACAGCTTTGCAGTGGTCATTATCTATCATCATCCTCACATTTTAGGTGATGCTTGATGTTCAAGCTAAGCTCTGAATGTATTTTTGCTTGAAGGTCAGTGGAATTAGACTCAAATCAAGAGGAAGTAGCACCGCAGTATAACATTACTTGGAAATGTAGTTGATCTAAGCTGATGTGAACACTGACCATGTGATGGTGCAGCCATCAAATCTGCACTTGATTTCATCTCTGAACGTTTCCCTTAATGACCATTTCACTGGCCACAGACTGTTACTGATGAGTATGGAAACCACTAAAATCTAACAGCAGCTGGCATCTATTACTAGAGTTAGATTTTTAAGTTAAAATTGAATCAGCCATTTATGTTCATTAACCAATTAAACCCTGTCAGGGTCACGGTGAGCACTACCCAAAATCCCTAAAGTTAAAAGATTACATCAGACAATCCATCACAAAGATAACCCACATGTATACAATGACAGTTTGTCAGATTACCTATAGACAGAGATCAGCGGTGAAAAATCAAACCCAGGTCTTCATATGCAGCACCAAGTCACCCTAAAGTAAATATATTTTATTATAAATATTACATTTTCTATACAAAACATTGATTTGGTTTTAGGTAGTTTCTTTATTCAATTATCAACACATTGAGTTATTTTAATGACAATAATTAATAAATTAATGTATTTAATAATTATTAATAATTATTATTTGATATACTGTAAATGCATAATAAATTGATTCATGAATAATTAATGTTGCCATTCCTTTTCACCACATTTAAAATACGTTTTGGCACTGAGGATACCAAGTGATTTACTGTTTCAGCTTTTATTTTGTCCTATTCTTTCTGCCAACACGTCTTAAGATACGGGGGTCGTCACTGTCACATTTTTCATTTCAGAGTTTTTGGAACAGGTCGGGACTGCCCGTACCCTCTTCTTCCGCAGCCATGCCTTTGTAATGTGCAGCATGTGGTTTAGTATTGTCTTGTTGAAAAATGCTGGACATCCCTGGAAAAGATGACGTCTTGAAGGCAGCACATGTTGCTCTAAGATCTCAATGTACTTTTCTGCATTAATGCTGCCATCACAGAAGTGTAAATGACCTTTGCCAAGGGCACTGACACAGCCCCATACCAAGACAGACCCTGACTTTTGGACCTGTTGCTGATAACAGTCTGGATGGTCCTTTTCATCTTTGGTCCGGAGCACACAGTGTCCATTTTTTTCCAAAAAAGACCTGGAACGCTGATTCATCTAACCACAATACACGTTTTCACTGTGTGATGGTCCATCCTAGATGCCTCTGAGCCCCGGGAAGTTGAAGCCACTTCTGGACATGGTTAACATAAGGCTTCTTTTTTGCACAGTAAAGTTTTAAGTGTTATTTGTGCATGTAACTCTGTATTGTAGTGCTTGCTATTGTTGAGTGGCGGTTCTTGTTCGAAGATCACAGGCGTTCAGCTTAGGCTTGCACCCTTGGTCTTTACGTAATGAAATTCCTCCTGATTCCTTGAATGATTTAATATATAGTATATATATTACTGTTTTTCTTTTATATTTGATATGCATTTTGAATGATCTGTATGAACTAGATCTACAAGCAAACCACCAAAAGACATGCAGCAGTGCTATAAGGCTTTGTGTATGATTTTTGTTTCCCAAATATATGTCATACTTTGTTGTGGAATTGTCATAATCCTGAGTCAGATGGTTTATCTGATATAAATGCAGAGAGCAAAATACGGCTTCATAATAAATTCATACAAATATTTTGTATTTTTGTCTTCACATTATAGTTTAATACAAGTGTCAGCAACCTTTTTTGCAGGATGTGATGAAAAAAGGGGGAAAAAAACTAAGATAAATTATTTAGTGCGCCATCCTATTCATTTTATATAAATCATATAACACAAACTGTTAGCATGTACACTATTTGGACAAAAGCATTGGGACCATTATTGTTTTAGCCACAGCAATTGATGTAATAAATCAAACTGAACAGCTTTGGAACAAAATACTGGAACATCAGTTGACGCTTCTTGACCAATATCAGTGCCCAGCTACAAATGCTACAAATGCTACAAATGCTCTTGGGACTCAATGGGCACAAATTCCCACAATGTTGTGAGAAGCCTTCTCAGAAGAGTGGTTGCTGTTCTAGTTGAAAATATAACACAGAGGTCACTGTATTGTACCATTTACTTTTGACATTGGATGTCCAACTCTCACAAATCAGTGTGCCAGGCAAACATGCAGCAAGCTGCCAGCTGGTGCAACTGGCCTAGCCGTGCACACAACTGGCTTTATAAGGGAAATGGATGCTGGATGGATTATTGCTTCTTTGCTACTGGAACTGCATATCCAGATGTTAAAGGTTAAACCCATATTATTACATACCAGTGGTCACAGTAGTGATTAAACCAACGTGTAAAATAGTACCAGTGATGTTTCAGGTAAAATACAGCACTAATAAATGCAAGATTATAATGAAAGGTAAGTGAGGACAGCGTGAGTGTAATTGCCTGTATGATTTATCCATGCCTGCAAGATATATCGTAATTGTGTTCTTTAATTCTCCAGCCCTGAAGTTCATTCGAAATGAAATGAAATGAAAAATCTTGTTATTCAGATATTGTTTTTGCTCTGGAGGAATGTTTATCTTAATTGGAATCAGAAAACACTTCATAAATGCCTCGACAGAAGAATTCGAATATGATATTTGTCCCTTTTTTATACAGTTATTCATTAACACTGAATATAAAATGAAATACAAATAAAACACACACATTAAACCTTAAAGAGCCATGAGAGCAAGGTAACACAGTCTGCTCCTAGTGCTTAAATACCTTTTTGGTATACAAGCTAAATTTCCTAGTCCATTTATCTATTGCTTTGGTCATAGTAGGTTTTTTTATGCTTCGTATACCTGACCTGTCACTTCCTGATGCAACCCTCCTTATCTTTGAAGAAGAAGAAGAGGAGGAATGCCATTATTTGTCATATATACAGTACGTATCCAGGTTTATAATACAGCATATCCCAGCTCGGGGTCAGAGCACAGAGCCAGCCTTTGTACATTGCCCCTGGAACCGAGAGGGTTAAGGGCCTTGCTCAAGGACCCAACAGTGGCTGCGTGGCGGAGCTAAGACTTGAACCCTCTACCTTCGGATTAATAGCCCAAAGCTCTACCCACAAGGCTACCACTGTCTCTTATCCGGGCTTGGGACCAGCACCGAGAGTGCACTGACAATGGCTAGGCTGTTCGGCCACCTCTATCTTCTTCAGACGCCAGACCAGCCAATATCACTACTAAGATTTGAACCCAGGATCTCAGCTGTAGCTACCATATATTATGTTAAAATATGGATGTTGGACTTAGATAAGTGATGTTTACAGCTGGAAGCCAAATAGGAATGCCTACATGCATACAAGAGACAGAGGTAGCCTAGTGGGTAGAGCTTTGGGCTGTCAACTGAAAGGTTGAGAGTTTGCCACTGTTGGGCCCTTGAGCAACGTCCTTAATCCTCTCGGTTCCAGGGGCAATATGCAATAACTGACCCTGCGCTCTGACCCCAGCTTCCAACCGAACTTTTTTCTTCTTCCATATGCAAAGAAAGAATTTCGTTGTACTGTACACGTGTATATGTATATATGACAAATAAAGGCATTCTAATTTACATAGGAAGGCCTTGGAATAAGCAAGCAAAGCTTAAAATGAGCCAAAGCAATGCATGGGCTGGCCAAGGATGACTGGGATTTCTCACCGCTGCACCCAGGCAGATGTTCACAGCTGGAAGCTCTATAGGGCTGCATATATAAGAAAGCCTTAAAGTGGGCTGGCCAAGGATGACATGGATTTCACACTGCAGTGCCCAGTCATTTGAGTATGTATTGTTTTCCATTCTTTAAGTACAGATTTAGAGATTTCAAGGCTCAACATCTTACCTAGACATTACTTTTTAACATATAGTTTTTTTCTAGAATCACTGTAGCGTGAGGGAGTGTTTGAGAAATGTACTGTATTTTGTTGTTTACCAGTTATGCATACATTTGTGTATATTTGCAGAATTAGATCCGATCAGATCATAACCCAAGTTCTGAAGGTTTTTTTTTCTTATCCTAACGTCTCTTACCTCAACCTGACAGCACTGCTTTGTTTATCCCAGGAGGGACTTCAGTAAACGTACTGTGATGAAATGCAAGTACCAAAATTAACCGAGTTTTCATTCTTTTATTATAAGCTTTTTTAGTTTAGTTTGTTTCTCAGCATTGCTTTTAGTGTTTGTACCTATACAACAGGGGTGTCAAACTCATTTTCACTGAGGGCCACATCTGCATTATAGTGGCCCTCAAAGGACCGATTGTAATGTATCCTGCTGTGATTGCAGTCTGCCTTTTAATTCTTGGACAATTAGTTGTTTTTCTTGGAGGTGAAATTATGTGTTTGGTGTCAAAATGCCAAATGTATACTGTATAGTTATAATGTACAGTATATCTACATTTATATTGTACTCCTTTACCACAGACACGGCCTCATAAAACAAGAGACGTACTGGTTTCTCTTTTTGTATTCACTTTCCCATCTTTCATTAAATGTCCTCCTTCTGCTTCAATTTTCTCTTCTTGTACATTTTGAGATTATTTGTAGATATTTCTCAACATCACTTGTTGGAAAACCACCTCAGTTAAACCGCCTCACTAGGGCAGCTGTAGCCTAGTGGTTAAGGTACTGGTCCAGTAATCAGAAGGTTGCCGGTTCAAGCCTCACCACTGCCAGGTTGCCACTTGAGCAAGGCCCTTAACCCTCAATTGCTTAGATTGTATAGTGTCACAACTGTAAGCCGCTTTGGATAAAAGCGTCTGCTAAATGCCGAAAATGTAAATATTAATGATTAAATGCTGATGCGGTCACTTTGCAGGTCACAAAATCGGCATGCATTGTGGGAGATGCAGTTTATGTACCATTTTACAGTGTATTTTAAGACAACCATACGTCTTTTAAGCTCTCGCGGGCCACATAAAATGACGTGGCGGGCCGGATTTGCGAGTTTGACACGTGCAATACAACATTATTTCATGAATGGAGATTCATACTTTAAATGAAAAATCAGTTTGTTCGGAAATCCACAGAGACCGGTCACATTTACAATTCAATTAAAAGTGTAAGCAGATCTGAACACTCGATCAGTCCATCTCCAGATTTCCAACGTCTGAAATGAAACGAGCACGCAGCCATCGTAAAGCATCGATGAGATCTGAGGATTTGATGTAATGTCTGCAACAATAAACTTTATTATCCCAAATCTGGAGCACCTTCCTGTCTATAATGAGAACAGAATAGAAAGGAAGATTGGAAATTGACTTTTTGGAGCCTGAAACACCCACAGCACAGAAGTAATAAATTGATGTAAAATATAATTTCTTTCATGGTCCATTGATTTTCTTCATTTAGAACATAAAGCATCAATTTTTTCTCAGGTACTGCATTTCCTGTCTCGTCTCAAAGGATGCATTATTCTGATAGGATGAAATAAACATGGTTTATACTCTATGTCTGAATGTTTGAAGGCAAAACACACTAGTACTGGGATTTCAATCCTTCCTGCAAATGGGAGAAGTCATTTGTCCGGTGGGTCAGATGTAATCGAAGTACTACCAATGTCTTCTCCCAGTTTGTCTTAGCCAATTAGTCTTCCACTGCTGGGGACCCTGATCACGTCCAAGGAGGGTATATTTGCCTGACCCACTCTCCCTCCAACCCATGCAAAATCCACCGACCGCTTCTTATTCAACCATATTTCAGTGGATTCATGCATCTTGTGCACAATCTCCACATTCCTCCACTTCTGTACATGCTCCTTGGTCAACTAAACAGGGTCCTTACTCAGCATGGAAGACCCCACCCCCTATTTTTTTAGTCCTGTCTTTTCCCACCCAGCAGACTAGTGGCCGGTGTTATCTGCTGCAGGGTGCCTGCTAGGGGGGTGCCCAGCCGACTGGTGGCAGAGCTGAAATTTGAACTCGGAGAGTCCATAATCTTAGCACTGGTGCGCTGGCAAAATATCCCGCCGTGCCACCTGGGCGCCCAGTACGTCATTAAGTTCGTCACTGTAAGCACTGAACGTCTTTTCTTTGTCTTTTTGTCTGTAAATAAAGGTTAAAGTGAGTTAATAAATTACAGATTTCAGTTAAAACCCTTATTAATGTTTCAGCCATGGGCGCACTGCATCGTGGGATACTGCGCTCCCATGGCCGATGACGTTCCCGCCCTGCCTTTCTATCACGGCAAGCTGGCCGCTCATCACAACATGTACATTGATCTAAAAATGAAATGTGAGAAATTAGTCTAGCAAATTGGTGAATTACATCAGATTGTCATTCCTAAATTCTATGTCAATCAGGCCATGTCAGCTCATCCCAGAAGCTCTCAAGCTTGTGTAAATAAAAGTCAAATTCAAAAATGTGATTGGCTGACTGTGAGTGCCACTGTAATGAGTCAGTACCAATATCATGAGTTGTAGCTTTACTAAAGACACTAATGAACTCGTCAAGCTCAAAAATGGTGAGTAGCATCATCCCCATTATTAGATTTATTGAGTTTGATAGCCCTAGAGTTTAGCCTCATGACCGCTTACATTAGCACATTAGCGGCTGGTTAAATGATCTTGTAACGAGGGGTGAGTATAAACGTCGATGCTCGCAGCGGGGAAATGTCACTGGTGTTCCCTGGGGATGTCAGGGTGGCTTTATTCTGCCAGACTGAAATCGTTTTAGCTCATCAGTGAATGTGTCCAGCACGTTCAAGACTGTCGGGTTGATTCAGTGCTCCGGTAATGAGAGCTGCACTGACAGGCTGGAAGAAAAACACGGATCAGTGATTGCTCGACTAGGCGGAGAAGTGTGGACGTAACTTTGCATTCTAGTCTATGCGTATAAATCTTGCTTGTGATAATGCAGCGACTTACAAAGTCGTCAGATCGCTGTACAGTTCACACTACACAACTTGAGTCTTTTAATTTGTGATTTTCACACTACACAACTGATCGGCGATAGGGGACAGTGTTGCCAGATTGGGCGGTTTTCCGCCAAATTGGGCAGATTTTGTTGGAAATTGGCAGGGAAAAAAACGCTTTGGCAGGTGGACAAAATTTGGGCTGGTTTGTAATCTTTTTGGCGGCTTAAATTACAAATAAAAAACTATTGAGTTCTAAAGCAGCTGGAATATAAATAGGCCTACCTTCTCCCACCACATCCAACCCATTGTCAAAAGTTTGATTGACAGGTTATTCTTTTCAGTCCAAAAGACACCGTTGCCACGCCCATCATTACAGTGATTCATATGTTAGACGGCAATGGCATAGGCTAGGCTTTTTTTTTTACTTGTTTCTAGGCTAATGGTTTTGGCCTGTTTAGTGCTCACAATGCCAAAGTTGGGAAAATACAAAAGAAATTACTGAAAAGTAAGCGGTGCAATCAGCTTGCTCACCCTTCCCAAATCTAACACACACGTTGAGAGGGCATTTTCCCAAGTGACACTACTCAAAGACAAAACAAGAAATCGCATGGGATTACCACTCCTTTCCAGTTTCATGGATGTGCGCACTGGCCTGACACGGAATGGATGGACTTCGGCTACATTCCGTCCTTCCCGACAGTTGTTGGGGAGATTTGATTCATCCATTTATAGTTAACCTGGCTTGTGTACTTGTGTACATTGTTTATGTTTATTAGGATTTTAACGTCATGTTTCACACTTTGGTTACATTCATGACAGGAAAGGTAATTACTCATTACATTAGGTTATATCAAACACAGTCATGGACAATTTTGTATCTCCAATTTACCTCACTTGCATGTCTTTGGACTGTGGGAGGAAACCGGAGCACCCGAAGTAAACCCACACAGACACCGGGAGAACAGAAAGGACCCGGACCGCCCCATCTGGGGATCGAAGCCAGGACCTTCTTGCTGTGAGGTGACAGTGCTACCCACGTAGCCACCGTGCCGCCCCCTTGTGTACATAGTTCTTCATAATATCTGTACATACAGTAGCTCTCCTGTTGGAAATTGGAATGACAAGTGATGCTGAGTTGAATATGAAGGTAAGCATTTTTTATATCTACTTGCAAAGGGTTTGTCCTTTATAATTTATAATTACTGATCTGTTCATTTTAAGATATTAATTTGTAGGTCATGGTGGTTTAACTGGTTTACTATTTTTAAAATGCTAAACATCATCTGCTTATCCTGTGTTGTTTTGGGCAGTTTTTCATGGACTTTGGCGGATTTTGAAAATGTTTTTGGCTGGAAACCACTGTTGCAGTCTGGCAACCTTGATAGGGGGGTCACACACTACACAATCTATCACCACAAGAGTCTGTCTGGTCGCCCAAACTACGCTTTGTCATAAAAACACACACAAGAAGTGACCAGGGGTTAATTGATACCACATGTGAGACAGGTTTTTAGCTTCCAAAAATGGACATCAACAAGAAGCAAGGTGTGCATGATATGCAGTGAAATAGCAGAGAGAACAATCTAAACAATCTGGGTGGAGGAGTGGATTTGGCATTGTGGTCGGCAGTGATTGTCTGTTCTGTTCTGCAGAGAGAGTCAGAGGTAAATAAACATTTTTGCAATGCAACGTTGGTACAGTGGTACCTCTAGATACGAGCTGCTCCACATACGAGCTTTTCGAGAAGTGCAAGTGACAATGGCGAGAAGAAGAAGAGGATGATGTCGATTGAGTTAAAGCAAGAGATAATAGAAAAGCATGACCAAGGCATGCTTTTTATAATACTGATTATTACGTATTTTATAAATTTTTCTTACTGTTTTTTATACATTTTTCTTTTATTTATTTATTTTGTTAGATTTTATATGTTTATACATGTGTTTTTCTTAATTAAAAACGTGTATTTTTTCATAATTTACGATATTTTGGGGACTTGTCAGAGGGCTGGAATGGATTAATTCTATTTCCTTTATTTTTAATGGGGAAAATTTGTTCGAGATACGAGCTGCTCTACTTACGAGCTCGGCTCTGGAACGAATTAAACTCGTATCTAGAGGTACCACTGTATTATGGTTTGACGTGGACACAAATACTGTAAAGCTTGTGTGCGTGCTGGTGTATTCTAATAGATACTACAATATCTCCCTGTTCCACACATTTACAACTATCCCCCCGGGTTTCCCATCACTCTGTATCTTGCGTTCTCATTGGCTGGAGCTCAACATCGCACTCACTGCCAATCACAACCTGATCGCAACACTTTTCACACTACAGAATTTGAAGTCAGCGACAGGTCCAGATATTTAGCATGCTCGATATTTTTCTTGAGTCCGCAAGTGATCAGCAAGCCGCTCAGATCGAGATGTTAAATAGTTCACACATAGCCATCAAGAGCTGATTTTCAAAGCTTGAGCGAACACTGATTTGCCTTTGAGCTGGTGCGTCTGTCGGCGACCTGTGGGCAAGCAAAAATCAGGGCAAATGTTGTGTAGTGTGAACTATAGGCATTGGTCTGATTTATGAGACAGTTCACTTGCTTGCCCAGTACCGCCGTAGGATTGGAAAGGTGTATTATTCTTATAGGAATGATAAGGCTTGGATTTATTATTTAAACAAATTTAAACCACATTGGTGTGAACCTAGTCAGGCTGGTTTTCTATGCCGAAAAGGTATTTTGTATTTTACATTTAGCAGACGCTCTTATGTAAAGCAACTTACAGGGACAATATATTGTCTAAGCAATTGAAGGTTAAGAGCCTTGCTCAAGGGCCCAACAGTGGCAAGCTGGCAGTGGTGATTACTAGTCCAGTACCTTAACCACTAGGCTACAACTGTCTTGTATGTGGTTGGCCATTACACAACGAGCTGTGATGTGATATGAACTATTCTAAAATAAACTTATAATAAGGGAAGTTTCAGACCATCAAAAAAGGCACTTAGTATAAAGCCCCAATCTAAAATATCTGCCCAAAATCTCCACCCACCTCTGAAGTGTCTGGTAAAGATGTGTGAATGGGTGTGGATAAAGCTTTTATATAGAATGCCTTTATTTGGCATATATACACAGTACAACAAAATTATTTCTTCGCATGTTCCACCTTGTTTGGAAGCTTGGGTCAGAGTGCAGGGTCAGTCATTGTACGGCACCCCTGGAGCCGAGAGGGTTAAGAGCTTTGCTCAAGGGCCCAACAGTGGCAATTTGGTAGAGCCAAGACTCGAACCCTCAACTTGTCGATTGATAGCCCAAAGCTCTACCCACTAGGCTACCACTGTCCCAGTAGTTTTGGTCATATATAGTTAGAATTTGTCATACTGCTGTATAATAGTACTTTTTTTCTACCCTATTTTATTTACTCTGTCTTTAACTGTATTACTCTGTGCTGGAGCTGCTGTTACATTCGAATCCCCACATGGGGATCAATAACGCAATCTTATTTTTAACTCCTCTGCTTGAGTGGCATTGAAATCAGATCCAGGGGTACAAAAGCAATACTACTGTACCAAACAGTATGCCAAATTAGTATGTGGACACCACTTTTGTAGTTTAGCAACACCCTTTGTTAAGAACAGTATAAAATCAATAATGTGCTTCTACCTATGGGGGAACAATTTAGGGAATACCCTTTACTGTACTAGCATCACTGTGCTCCTGTGAACATACATGTCTTTATGGACCTTGCTCTTAGTTAGGTGTAAAGGGACTCGGTCAGGTTTTCACTTTTGTTGTATAGTGTGTGTGCAGATTATTTGTATCTTTAGATCCCTTGCAACCATAAGTAATCACCATTTATGATTGCTTTTAAAAAAAAAAAATCACTTAGGAACCATTCAAATCAGCATTAAAGACAAAAGCGTTAAAATTCTATTCACAACTTTCTAAATGAGTCCTCAGAAATTTTGGTCTAGTGGATTATGAGCCTATCTGTTCTCAACACTGCTGCCTTGTTGGAATGCCCTAACTATCTCACACTGGCAGCGTACTGCCTCTGGCTTTCCTGCCTACCACTGTGTGACCCGAGTGCTTTTGCCTGCCATGAATGTTTGGCGGTTATTTATCATCCAGTGTAGCTTCGGGCTAATCTCTTAGCCTGCAAGAGTTTGAAGCTATAATTAGCAAACTGCTCGGGTAACATTAATGTATATCATTTCCAGTTTCACAAAAATGTAGATGAGCAAAAGCAAACATTTACATTTTCAGCATTTGGCAGACGCTTTTATCCAAAGCGACTTACACAATGAGCGGAACACGATGAGCAATTGAGGGTTAAGGGCCTTGCTCAGGGACCCAACAGTGGCAACTTGGTGGTGGCGGGGCTTGAATCGGCAACCTTCTGTTTACTAGTCCAGTACCTTAACCACTGAGCTATCACTGGCCCCTTAGTTCAAACCAAATAGTTCATTTTTTCTTATTCCTATCTATCTGGTTATATCCAATTCCCCAATTGTAACTTCATCCGCTGCTACAAACCTAAGGAGAGCTCCACTTACCATATAGAAGCACTTGGAAGTTCTACAATTACTGACTGTAGTCCATGTGTTTCTCTACAAATTGTTTTAGTCTGCTTTTACCCTGTTCTTCAATGGTCAGGACCCCCACAGGACCACCACAGAGCAGGTATTATTTAGATGGTGGATCATTCTCAGCACAGCAGTGACACTGACATGGTGGTGGTGTGTTAGTGTGTGTTGTGCAGGTATGAAAGGATCAGACACAGTAGCGGTGCTGGAGTTTTTAAATATCGTGCCCACTCACTGTCCACTCTATTAGACACTCCTACCTAGTTGGTCCACCTTGTAGATGTAAAGTCAGAGACGATCGCTCATCTATTTCTGCCATTTGAGTTCAGTGGTCACAGGATGCTGCCCATGGGGCGCTGTTGGCTGGAAATTTTTGGTTGGTGGACTATTCTCAGTCCAGCACTGACAGTGAGGTGTTTAAAAACTCCAGAAGCATTGCTGTGTCCTATCCACTCATACCAGCACAACACACACTAACACACCACCACCATGTCAGTGTCACTGCAGAGCTGAGAATGATCCACCACCTAAATAATACCTGCTCTGTGGTGGACCTGGGAGAGTCCTGACCATTGAAGAACAGCATGAAAGGTGGACTACAGTCCGTAATTGTAGAACTACAAAGTGCTTCTATATGGTAAGTGGAGCTGATAAAATGGACAGTAAATGTAGACACAAGGAGGTGGCTTTAATGTTATGGCTGGACGGTGTAGTCATGCACTAGTAACCAGGAACCCATTTGACCCCTCCTCCTCAGACACAGCCAGGAGTGCCTGTTGGATGCAAATCTGAGGTCTGAACCCCAGAGCTTAGAGGGGTAGTGAGGTAGACCACTGCACCACCCTAGCATGTTTGAAGACTTGGCAGCTTAAGTGCCCATTAAGGTCAAGCATTATTCATTTATTGTCTGTTTTACCACCAGTTTATCCTATTCAGGGTCACAGTGGGTCCAGTTCACTAGACAAAAGGTAGGAAACACCCGGGACAGGTCGCTGGTCCATCACAGGTCAAACACACTTCTTCACACACCTAGGGGACTTTTAGTATCTCCAATTAACCTGCTTGAATGTTAACCGGAACACCCAGAGGAAACCCACACAGACACGGGGAGAACAGGCAAACTCCACACAGAAAGGACCCACACATCTTCACCTGGGAATCGAACCCAGGACCTTCTTGCTGTAAGGCGGCAGTAACTCGGTCAAGCATTAGCTTGACTGAATTCATTTTTAAAGTAATTCATTCTTCATCTAAAAGAAAGTCAAAGCCGGCATTAGTGGACACAAACAGGCCATCTGCCAAAACACAAGGCATAAAATGAGTCCATAATTCAGATTAGAGCGTAAATGGAAAATTGTGCAACATTAGCTTTGCTAAGATCTTACAGATAGCACTTCTATTTAGAAATTACCTGTAACTGAAGCCAAGAGCTCCGGCTGCAGCGATGAGCAGAACGATGAGCTGCTAAATGATGAGCCACATCGCAAACTAATGCGGCAATTTTATTAAAAATTTAGCAGCATTCCCAGAAGTGCTGATTTTGAAGGGGAAAAAAACGTCCAGTGGTTTATTACAGACTACCAGATTGATCTTTCCATTACTTTGTGTACCGAGGGGGTATGTGGGTGAGTGGTCAAGGATGATTATGACTGACATCTCCTTTTAATAGACCTGACCACGGTGTGTATCTCATTATTACGTGACATGTTTTGACACACAGTGTGATTCCTCATGTTTAAATCATCAGATTTCAGTTAGAAAATCATAGAAAATTATAAAATCAAGCCGTATCAGGTCCAAACTGTCAATCACAGTCATGATATAAGAGGTTAAAAGCTTCTTAATGAGCGTCAACACCTTTCATTAAAGAAAAATCTTCTGCCTTTAATTAGTTATGCTCTGGGCATCTACTAGTACTTTATGATATTTATAACTGCATGTAAGAAAAGGTACTTGTGGAATGTCTCAAAGTTGTAAACCAAGTAGAAGTCATTTTTAATATCTACCTGCAAATTTTCAAGTCAAGTGAGTGCAAAGGTAATTCCAAAAGGTTTAGCTTGCATTTCTTAAAGTTCAACCCCAACACTGGGGCAGTATGGAAAATGCAAATAAAAAAATACAGTGTTCTTTACATTTATTTTGAATTTTATTTCATCGCATATGGTATGAACCCAAGATATTTCATGTTGCGCCTGGTCTACTTAGCAAATGTAAAAAAAACAAAAAAAAAAACACTTACAGTGATACCTTGTAACTCGACGTCCCCTAAACTCAAAATCTTTGCAATCTGAAAATTTAAACCCTTAAACTAAACGTGTGTGTGACTGCTGCTTTCATCAGCAATTGGCTTGAGCGATGCGGTAAAACGTCATCAAATGACACGAATCTGCATTTGTGTGGAATAACCATCAAATCCACTCTGAAAGCTCCACATGTATCTGTGTTTAGCTGGATATCCCTCCTGTTTCACTTTTAAACTTGTGTTACAGCTCGAGGTGCTGAGAAACTGTGAGAATCAGCTTTTCCGAGAGTCTAAAACGCTTATCGTTAAAAAAAGCTGACATAACATAATGTATTAAAAGAACGACACAGGAACACTAAACCTCTCTTAATTATTACTGCTCATAAGTTCTCTCCACTAATGAAATTTCTTACTTGTTGTTTTAGTACAATAAATCACATTAAGCTTGGTGCACCGCCACACTTCATAGGAAATAACAGCACAGCAGAGCAAAAGCAGTTGTCACTTCTCATGTGAATTACTGAACTTGCTGAGGAATACAGCATTCCAAGATTACGCATCTCCACGACTAAAAAGCATAAGGAAACCATAAAGAAGTAAAGGTAAAGTGCAGGTTTATTGTATGTTTTATCAATGAACTGTTTTTTATATTATATCTGTGTTATTTTCCGTGTATAAGTGTCAAAAACAACCCCATTATTTTTACATTAGCCTAAAATATATGCAGTTACACGGGACTATGGAACACATTAACAGGTTTCCCATACATCCTTACATCCTTTAAACTCAACGCCATTCCCATAACCAACTAACGTCGAGTTTCAAGGCACCACTATACTTTTGCTATTTTCTTAATGTCTTATAAAGTTAAATATTTCATATGATTTAATTATTTATATATAATATTTGACTCTTTCATACAAATCCCTTCTGTGCAAACAACACTGCAGAGTAGCTCAATGCACCAGTACTTCTTTGCTAGCCTAGCCTCTTTCAGGTTCTTTGTTGTCATATGGGTGTTTTGCTTTATCTTAATATATTATTAATATATAATTAATTATTATTGATATGTTATTATTTTACCTTCTATCAGTCTGTGGTGGCCAGTGCTCTCTTCTTTAGAGTGGTTTGCTGGGGTGAGAGTGCTTGAACAACGGACACAAACCGAATGCTCACAAAACTTAACTCAATAATCACAAACCATTCACACCCACTTCATGCCCTGGAGGTGTTTGAACAGAGCACCTTCAGTCATGGACTGATTCCTTCCAAATGCAGGACTGAACGCTACAGGAAATCTTTCATTACAACTGCAATCAGACTGTTCAACAATTCATAATAATTCATAATAATTTATATTTATATTAAATATCTACATTACTGTATGCTATGCATGCACCATAAGACTAATGTTTACATGTATATAGAATCTTAATGTGAATTTTTATTGCTTGTTTTTATACTATTAGTGAATGTTGTATGTATGTAAGAGGATCTTTCCATCCATCCATCCATCCATCCCTCCTTCCATCCATCTATCTATCGGTCCAGGACTGTATTTGCTTTAGACCCCTTGGTCCAACAGAGAGAAGATTGTAATGATACAGCATTGCTTCATACTGTTTAATAATAGTTTACTGTTTCATGACCAGTCCTTTAAAGATTGTTTGCTGAGTTTGTTGTACTACCATTGTAGTAACATGCCCAACGTACACAGTCACGGTGTGCAATTTAATTTCTGGAGTGAATTAGAACTGTGAGCCAGACTGTATCAGCCCTGACAGTATAAATGCCCTAGTGGCTGAATCATGGTAAACCCCAGCACTGGGAAGCCTTTACAGAAGATGGAAGCAGCCATGTGGGACTAACTTGATATTAACACTTATGGTTATAAATTCATGGGTATGAAGTATACAATTTAATAACTGTTTTCACTTTCTGAGCTCTAGCAGTTGTGATATTTAAATCTCCTGTTTGGATGACAATGCTGTTTGGGTTCCCAGATGACATTTCAGTAATGACCCACTGATAAAAAGGCTGCAGATAAAGACGTGCATAAATAATCTAGCGATGACGTGGCCACCATTAAACAAAAGGGAGGTCTGGATACATTAGGCTTATCTGACACTGCTGTAATCAGAATGGATTGTGTGTAGCTCATGAGTGTTAAATTTCAAGTGCAATTATTGCAACAGGGAACTGTAGACATGTCTACTGGGTTTTTGTATTTTTTGCAAAAGTATCAGAAAGCCTGTAGGTCACGATCAGCAGTAAGTTTTGGATGGGTTTAAGCTCACAGTTTGAAGTTCGTTGAGGGTTCGTTCCAAATTCAAATGTTTGATGGTAACATTTATGATGTACTCAATAATTCTCCAACAACAAAATTCTTATGTTTCTATTTATTTTATTTGTAAAGACCTTCCAACCTCTATTTTTTTTCATCTTGCATGTGAGTTTCCAGAGTGTACTCCAATTTTCTTTCAACTGCCAATACTCAAACTGGTCTCCAGAGACTCTCCATGCTGGTGAAGGAACTCAGATCTGTCCAAAATATGTTTATACAAAAAAGTTTGTGTTCCAGTAACTTAGATCAGTTGCAGACATGCTGGAATGTTTCCAAATCTACAAGTGTATATAAAGTTTACCTGCATTTGCCAACATGACACCACTAAGTCTTCTTCTATAAGGCTTGATAAGTTTGGAAATCTTCTTTTTCCAAAATCTCTTGAGATCCTCCAGGCATTTAGATCCACTCAGCTCACCCCCTTTTGTCCATTTTATCAGCTCCACTTACCATATAGAAGCACTTTGTAGTTCTACAATTACTGACTGTAGTCCATCTGTTTCTCTACATACCTTTTTGGCCTGCTTTTACCCTGTTCTTCAATGGTCAGGAACCCCACAGGACCACCACAGAGCAGGTATTTATTAAGGTGGTGAAAGGTCTCAGCACTGCAGTGACACTGACATGGTGGTGGTGTGTTAGTGTGTGTTGTGCTGGTATGAGTGGATCAGACACAGCAGCGGTGATGGAGTTTTTAAATAGTGTCCACTCCATGTCCACTCTATTAGACACTCTTACCTAGTTGGTCCACCTTGTAGATGTAAAGTCAGAGACGATCGCTCATCTATTGCTGCTCTTTGAGTTGGTCATCTTCTTGACCTTCATCAGTGGTCACAGGACGCTGCCCACGGGGCGCTGTTGGCTGGATTTTTTTTGGTTGGTGGACTATTCTCAGTGAGATGTTTAAAAACTCAATCGGCATTGCTGTGTCTGATCCACTCATACCAGCACAACACTTACTAACACACCACCACCATGTCAGTGTCACTGCAGTGCTGAGAATGATCCACCACCTAAATAATATCTGCTCTGTAGTGGTCCTTGGAGAGTCCTGATCATTGAAGAACAGCATGAAAGGGTGCTAACAAAGCATGTAGAGAAACAGATGGACTACAGTCAGTAATTGTAGAACTACAAAGTGCTTCTATATGGTAAGTGGAGTTGATAAAATGGACAATGTGTGTAGAAACAAGGAGGTGGTTTTAATGTTATGGCTGGTTATGTCTTCTGACTAAAGTCTCAGCTGAACTTCCAGTAGTGCTTAATAAACCACAGGCAATTTTGTTTGTTGATAGATGAAAGAAAATTCTGGTATGCAGGTGGTGACTAATTGCTACCATCTTCAAACTGTGATGCTTGGAGAATTTTTTGCCTTGTCAACATCCTCCCCACTGCAGAATTATGAGGATGTATTGAGGCAAAACACACTTGTTCTATTTTGGGCAGGTTCATTACCTCTTTATTTTTTCAAGTCTGTGTTCTTTCAAGTCAAGAAAAAAAGCTTAGACACACAGCCTAGATGCCCACTTACTAACCACTTTTATTCTAGTCCTGTCCCTTATTTAATAAAGATCTAATGTCTCCCCTTATTTGTAAGGACACGGTTATGTTTGAACCTATGAGAGTTCAGCTAATGGGTCAAAAAGTTGAGATTATGCTCCATCTGCATGCAAACAGCTGGAAGTAGACAGTGTTAATGGACTAGATGGTCAATGAATGTATAATTGAGCCTGAAATAGCTTGATTATGGATGTGGAAAATAAGATAAATGCTTCCATGTGCCACAATGCTACTGACAGGAAAGGGCATGAAAGACAAACACACAGGTCTTATGAAACACTATGTGGCTAAAAGTATATGGACACCTGAACATGAGTTTGTTAGATAACTTATTCCAAAATCATGGACATTAATATATACACTTTTTTCTGGGAAGGCTTTTTACAAGACTGTGGTTGTGGAATTTGTACCCATTTAGTTAAAAAAGGATTTGTCAAGTCAGTCAGGCACTGATAAATGAAAATGCTTGGCTAGCAATTAATGCTCCAATTTATCTTTAAAGCGTTTAAATACATTGAAACCAGGGCTGTGGGGTTTATCCACACAAAACAGTGGTAACCTAGTGGGTAGAGCTTTGGGCTATCAACCGGAAGATTGGCGGTTCAAATCCAGGCTCTGCTATGCAGCCACTGTTGGGTCCTTGAGCAAGGCCCTTAACCCTGTCTGCTTCAGGGGTGCCATACGATGGCTGCCCCTGCGCTCTGACCCCAGATTCCAAACAAGCTGGGATAAGTAAAAAAAAGAACTTCATTGTACTGTACAACTGTATATGTATATATGACAAATAAAGTGTATCTTCTTAAAACATATCAAATTAGGTATTTATTGAATATGCTTTATGCCCAGGGGCACAGCCATCCCCAAATTGTTGCTACATACAGTAGTTTATCATTTTTTATATTGTTTGTATTATTGGTTTTAATCACCTGTAACAATTGTTGAGGCTGAAACACTTGAACTTAATAATTAAAAGGTATGTCCACAAACCTTTGCTCATATAGTGTGTTTGTCGTTATAGTGGTCACAGACCAGTGAGTCTGATGGAATGTAACCATGGGAAATATTTATAATGTTTTTGACTAGGCTGAGACATACACAATGCATTTGCCCTCCAGCTACATAATATTATTCCCCATGGTTTTGGAATTAAATGTCAAGCTTATAGCCAGGTGTCCACATACTTTTGGCCAGATAGAGTACACAAATAATTGTTTGTTTATTAGGATGTTTACGTCATGTTTTACACTTCTGGTTACATTCATGACAGGAAACGGTAGTTACTCATTACACAAGGTTCATCAGTTCACAAGATTATATCAAACACAGTCATGAACAATTTAGTATCTCCAATTCACCTCACTTGCCTGTCTTTGGACTGTGGAAGGAAACCGGAGCACCCGGAAAAAAACCCATGCAGACATGGGGAGAACATGTAAACTCCACACAGAAAGGACCCAGACCGCCCCATCTGGGAATCGAACCCAGGACCTTCTTGCTGCGAGTGCTACCCACTTAGCCACCGTGCCGCCCACACAAATAATTGAATGGATGTCTAAGTAAATAGGTCTAATAGGATCTATCTGTTACTATGATACTGAATACTGAATTTCACTTCTTTGCAGATTTGTGTCGTGCTGAAACCCACATCACACCTCTGTGTTTATGATGTGATTACAATGAACATGTTATGATCTAGTGTTTAGGGCCTGGGGATTGTGATGTTTGTGTTTGGGAGCTGTAATCGTATTCATCCTGACAGATCCAACAACACCTTCAGCTAAAAAACACAAGCACAAACACTAACTAAATCCATATCCAAAATCTGAGCACATTACATGAAATACTGTCAATAATATACTAAAATGATTGAACGTACAAGCTAAACTGATAACTGAAAGGCACTTTAGGGAGAACATGCAAACTCCACACAGAAAGGACCCGGACCGCCCCACCTGGGGATCGAACCGAGGACCTTCTTGCTGTGAGGCGACAGTTCTACCCACTTAGCCACACTGCCACCCCAATAAGCTTTAGTAATAGTTTTAAAAAAATGAAAGGAGTATTTAAATCTAATTTCTGTGTAATAATAATAGTTACATGATTAATGGCTTAACAATATTAAACACAGTGAGAGAGAGAGAGTAAGTTCGTAATGATTCATTAATTGACTCCATTGAGTTGATTCTGGACCCAGATTCTGGACCCAGGGCCTGGACAGAATCAAGTGAGCAAGAAGAAATGTCACACAAACTGCGTGAATTAGAATAACAAATAAGAAAAAAAAAAATCAATACAAACTATTGTCAATCAATACAAACTATATGAGGGAGGATTCAACTTTACACTATCATATGTCCAGAACCAAAGTTAAACTGCGTGTACTAACCGGCAACTCTGTTAAACAAGCACGGAGCGGCTAAAGTGAGTCGAATCGGTTCATGAACCGAGTCTTTCAATAAACCTAAAATTACAAACTTAAACTAAAAATGAGATTTAGTCTGATACAGAAACCAAATGCGACAAACTATGTACTAAGTCCATCAGTATACCATGATGGACCATGATGGTTTTTCCTCTAACCAAAGAAACAAAATATTAAGACAAATTTGATTGCTTATTGATTCATTTAGCACGACAGGAATGGCAAAATGAATCGACACACTTGAAACACTGATCTGTTTGATAACTTGAGCATAGAGCGCACGCTGTATTTTTACTTTATACTTTTTAACTTATTTTTTATGTATTTTTAAGCCGCTATATTGACCACCTATTTTAGTATTAGGCCACACACATTGCCCAACAACGCCTTTTTAAAGCTTTGAGCTCAGGTGTGGCGCATTAGCTCTAATGAGCGCAACATCACCTGGGAAATGTAGTTTTTTACTTACTGACACACTGCAGGTTGACATTAAATGTATGTATTTTTAGAATGAATAGTAAATCTAACATTCTATTTTTACTTCACATTGTAATTAAATTTGATGTGATGCACACAAAATGAGAAGAAAAAACACACTAAATAAAGAAAAAGGATATCTTGGATAGACCAGACCTAAAAAAAACATTCAGTAGCTCATCTGGTTCTATTTAAATCTAAGGGTCGTTACCTTTATACAAACACACAGGATCAAAATTGCACAAATACACATTTTGCTCATGCAAACACAAGCGCCATAATTACCAGCTAGATACCGAAGATCAGAAACACTGTGGACAAATGTCTCAATGTAACATTTATCATGAGTGTAGGTTTGCATTCAAAAAAATAAACCAAGCACAATATAAAAGTTTGAGAGGTTAAAACTTTCAGTAATTTAATCTAAGTCTCTGAGACCAAGCCCAAACGGAATATACACTTTATAACATTAAAACCACCTCCTTGTTTCTTGTTTCTTTTTTTTAGTTCTACAATTACTGACTGTAGTCCATCTGTTTCTCTACATACCTTTTTAGCCTGCTTTCACCCTGTTCTTCAATGGTCAGGACCACTACAGAGCAGGTATTATTTGGGTGGTGGGTCATTCTCAGCACTGTAGTGACACTGACATGGTGATGGTGTGTTAGTGTGTGTTGTGCTGGTGTGAGTGGATAAGACTCAGCAGCACTGCTGGAGCTTTTAAACACCGTGTCCACTCACTGTCCACTCTATTAGACACTCCTACCTATTTGGTCCACCTTGTAAATGTAAAATCAGAGACGATCACTCATCTATTGCTGCTGTTTGAGTTGGTCATCTTCTAGACCTTCATCAGTGGTCACAGGACGCTGCCCATGGGGGGTGCTGTTGGCTGGATATTTTTGGTTGTGGACTATTTTCAGTCCAGCAGTAACAGTGAGGTGTTTAAAAATTCTTGAAGATGACCAACGCAAACAGCGATCATCTCTGACTTTACATCTACAAGGTGGACCAACTAGGTAGGAGTGTCTAATAGAGTGGACAGTGAGTGGACACAGTATTTAAAAACTCCAGCAGCGCTGCTGTGTCTTATCTACTTATACCAGCACAACACACACTAACACACCACCACCATGTCAGTGTCACTGCAGTGCTGAGAATGACCCACCACCTAAATAATACCTACTCTGTGGTGGTCCTGGGAGAGTCCTGACCATTGAAGAACAGCATGAAAGGGGGCTAACAAAGCATGCAGAGAAACAGATGGACTACAGTCAGTAATTGTAGAACTACAAAGTGCTCCTATATGGTAATTGGAGTTTATAAAATGGGTGGTTTTAATGTTATGGCTGATCGGTGTATAAGATAAATAAGTGTTGTGCCATGACCCATTGTGACCCATTGTACTGCTCTTTTTAAAGGTTATAGCTCTGATTAACGAGGCTGTAGCTGCGTTATATGATTCTGTGTCTAAAGATTAAAATGTACCTTAAATGAAAATTGCAGTGAACACAAGCAGGAAACAACCTTTAAAATTAAAGCCATAAGATGCATACAAATCAGAGCACAGCTATAAAAGATATTGAAGCTCTTGAAGGTGCAATTTATACTGGCTAAATATCATTAAAATGTCAGGTTAAGGAAAACTATAGAAGTCAGGCAAGGTCTAAATAAAATAACAAGAGAATTCTAAGATAGTGCTGCTTATATACTGGTCAGAATAGCAAAACAAAACCTCTATATGACAGCAAATGTTTAGCTTACACAGGAGCTTGAACAAACATGATCTTCACAGAAGTGAAAGCCAGTGACACTGAAAAAATCACACAGATGTGGATAAATAGATCTAACTACACTTCAGCAAATTCAGAAAGTAAATGTGACAGCCAGTTCACAAACTACCTCAAGAAACACAATCTGAAGCTTTTGAAATTGACCATACATACTGCTCGTTTTTAGCATAGAATTAGCAGTCACCTCTTAAAGCAAGCTGCATTCTTATTTCACTTCACAAGCTGCAGTTCAAAACATTTATTAAATGTCTCTGTGACACAGCCTTTAATAAAAGCGCTGTCTGCTCGTCACCAACACAGCGGCCGCTGATGAAATTTCCTCAGAGATGCGGTTACAGATAGCGCTAACAAAAACACACACATAAACAGCACTGAACTAAAAGGCTAACTCAACGCTCAGCACAGAAACACGTTGTTAAGGATGGGCACTGTGTATATATCTCATATTTTGTCCCATTTGATGTCTCTCCTACACAAATATACAGATTATCCAAGTATACTGTTTACAAAGGTACATCTGTCACAGCCATGTTTTTCATAATGCTGAGGTAATCGTAGCAGCTGTTAGCTTGACATTTCACTGATAAATGTACACTTTTCTTGTCTGCCATTAAATGTGCACAATCATGGTCGTAAAAAAATGTGTCTGACTAGTGAATTAAGGCAAACAGTATGAATCTATAAAGACATAAAAAGGCACTTTTTTTCTTTTTAGTCCTCCCACAGGACACTGTTATATACCGATATATACAATTGTAATGCAAGGCAATGAATGAATAATAGAATAAATAATTGAATGATAAAAAAACAAAATAAATAAATGGATCTAGATGTGTATGCGTGTGTTTGCCCTGTGATTGACTGGTGACTTATCTGGACACACAGACACACAGAAATAGATAGACAGACACACAGACAGAGATAGACAGACACACAGACATAGATAGATAGATAGATAGATAGATAGATAGATAGATAGATAGATAGATAGATAGATAGATAGATAGATAGATGGATAGATAGATAGATAGATAGATAGATAGATAGATAGATAGATAGATAGATAGATAGACAGATAGACAGATGGAGTGCCCTGTGATGGACTGGTGACATATCTGGACACACAGAAATAGATAGATAGACACACAGACAGACAGAGATATACAGAAAGATACACAGATGGATTGCCCTGTGATGGACTGGTGACTTATCTGGACACAGAAATAGATAGACAGACACACAGACATAGATAGATAGATAGATAGATAGATAGATAGATAGATAGATAGATAGATAGATAGATAGATAGATAGATAGATAGATAGATAGATAGATAGATAGATAGATAGATAGATAGATAGATAGATAGATAGATAGATAGATAGATAGAGAAGGAAATAGACAGATTGACAGACAGAGATAGACAGACACACAGATAGACACACAGACAGACGGAGATAGACAGACATATACACAGACATATATAGATAGACAGACAGAAGGAAATAGAGAGAGAGACAGACACACAGACAGACAGAAATAGATAGATAGACAGAGAGATACACAGATATAGATAAATAGTATTAAAGTAAACTGCACAATAAATAAGTAATTTGTGATAAACGATTATCAAAGAATCATTTGCAGTAATATTAACAAATAAGAAATGTACAATACTATGTAGGTGTTTAACTAGAATGAAGATATGTCATATGTAATATAATAAACTATTTTGAAAGTTTCTTTTCTAGTCTTGTGTATAGGGTTGCATATGTTAAAGCAGTGGTAAAACAGACAATTAATTAATAATAATAATAATAATAATAACAATAATAATAATAATAAATGTGTGCCATCTGAAATAAACTGGAATTCTGCATAAACAGCTTTGAATCCAGCTTTGAAACCTGCCAGCAGGTACTGCAGTAATGAAATCAATAGCATACGTTGAGAACCATGGCTTTTAAAGTTTAAAATCTCTGCTGCAGCCATATTTTTTACATTTTATGTATTTATTTATTCATGTATTTTTATGGTTGGGCATTTCACATTTGGATATATACAAGCTCTCTTGCAACCTCTTCTACTCATACAACAACATTGATGGCAAAGAAGGGTTGCAGGCTAGTGTAGCTGTTTTGATACTGTATGTTTGACTAATAGACCAGCTCACATGACATTTTATAAGCCCAAAAAAGTCAGCTTTCAGAGTAAGATACAAAAACAAAATCATACAGACAAACAGAGAGACTTAGCTTGTGGGAAATCGTCTGTTCATAATCAAGATCAGCAAACAATGTTCCTTCATTACACGCCACATGTTCACAAGTGACACTTCAATAATCCATCAGTCATGATACACTAAACTGCAGCCAATCCAATGTCACACATCAACAGCCTGAAACATGAGACAATAAGCAGAAAAATAGACTCACAACATGGTATGTGTGTGTATGAAGCAGTCGACAAATTGTCTACCATTAGTGCATAAAATATCTTCACATAAAATAGTTCACTTTCACTTTTCTGCATCAAGCCAGTTTGCATACACTGAATGTGTCTGTGCACTCTGGCGCCCTCTACTGGTTCTATAAAACAACTCTCAGCACATACGGTGGACCAAGCTACTCTATTAAAATTCCTCTGTCACTTGCACCATTCCACGCTGGCTTAAGAGACCTGCAGACTAGCACTCAATGTGTGTTAAGTCAAAGGTTGATTCTTTACACCAGCCAGCAGTGGATTCTTACAGAGAGTTGTACCTCATCTGGAGGGTCACACTATGCCCTTTGTGTTTATCCATTACTCCTGCTGGTGCCTCAATCAAAAAGCAGGAATTGCTGTTGCAAGAGACCAGACTGTAAGGGATTGTGGGCTAGTACATCGGTCCCCAACCTTTTTTGCACCACAGAGCGGTTTCATATAAGATATAATATCACGGATTGGTGGGGGCGGGAAGATTTAAAATAAAATTATATGACGAGCATAATAAAAAACACAAAGTGCATAACAATACTACTCACCAATGATGGGAAATCAGTGCGAACCCCACCTAGGGATGATAGGACACAGTAACACCCGAAGTGTGTTCCTTACGTCCGGTCTACTCCATGACTTTGTTTGGGTTGCCGTCACTGCAGAAAATCCTGCTTCACAAAGTGTTTTCATTGCTTTTGTAGCAACCTCTAATTATATATTCTTTTTGTGCATCCCAGTAATAAATGACGCACCGGTACCAGTCCGTGGCTCTTTGATTGGGGACCACGGGACTAGTGTAGTGGACTTCTGCACCACCTCAACACCTCCGTCTCAGTATTCTTCTGCCACTCATGCCAACACCTCGACCAGGTGGAAGGTTTGTGTTGCACAGTCAAGGAAGGTCGTATGGATTTGTCTTATCCTTTCATCAGACATTACCAGTTGAGTTTGTTGTGTGCCGTCTAGTAGGGTTACCACCTATGTTTGCATCAGACCGTTCTGCAAAGTATGTCATGGTTTGTCTGGCAATTTGAACATGATTCCTCTCATTACTAAAGTAAGATGATCGTTTAATTTTTTTTTAATGGTCGGCCAGATTCAGGAGACACAGGCTGCGTCCAAAATCGCAAATTCAAGGCAGTGCGCACTGCTCGACCGGTATGCGATTTTGGACACAGCCACAGTCTCATCTTTGTCCTTCGTCTCGTCAATTAACTCGGTTAACTCGTCACCCCACAAGGACCTTTGGGCAGCTGATTGCCTGATGACAAACAACGTGGAAAGCAACAACGGGATGTAACGAAAACTTTAGCCTATTAAAAACCAGGACATTTAGTGTCCCGGGAGAGAGAATACATTTTCCCGGGACTGAATATTAAAAATAGGGACAATTCCGGGAAAACCAGGACAGGTGGCAACCCTACCGTCTAGCCTGTCAGACTGTTGGACTGCACCACCTGAGCAGCCCAATACACTCACTTTCTTAACCACTTATCCAATTTGGGGGGGGGGTTGCTGGAGCCTATCCCAGCTTTTCAATGGGCGCAAGGCACACAGTAACACCCTGGACGGGGTGCCAGTCCATCGCAGGGCAGACACACACACACACACACATATATACACACACACATTCACCTATAGGTTAATTCAGTGTCTCCAATTAACCTGACTGCATGTTTTTGGACTGTGAGAGAAAACCGGAGCTCCCGGAGGAAACACACGCAGCCAAGCGGAGAACATGCAAACTCAGTGCAGAAAGGACCCGGACCGCCCCGTCTGGGGATCAAACCCAGGACCTTCTTGCTGTGAGGTGACAGTGCTACCCACCGAGCCACTGTGCCGCCCCAGCCCAATACATGGACTTTTTATTCATTGGCTTAAAAATTCTACACACATTTATTTATTTATTAGGATTTTAACGACATGTTTTACACTTTGGTTACATTCATGACAGGACAGGTAGTTACTCATTACATAAGATTTATCAGTTCACAAGTTTAATTGTCAATCACAGTGGACAATTTTGTATCTCCAATTCACCTCACTTGCACGTGTTTGGACTGTGGGAGGAAACCCACACAGACACGGGGAGAACATGCAAACTCCACACAGAAAGGACCCGGGGATCAAACCCTGGACCTTCAAGCTGTGAGGCGACAGTGCTACCCACTGAGCCACTGAGCTGGTGACTTCTCTGTGCTCACTGTAATACAGCAAGTTCGACAGTGGGCAGGGATTTCATGCTAGTGTGTGCGTGTGTGGTTAGAAAGGTGGTGTGTTTGTTTTTGACTATGGCACTGGTTTTATTTATTCCACAGAACTGCAACCTTCGTGTTTGTACTTTGTCATTTCTGCTGGAACATTGCTTGGATAAACTGTACAGATGTTTGATAAATAGAATCTCTTGGTAAATATATCTGATAAAAGATGAAATGTATGATAACAATGGTGACCAGAAATAGCCTGCAATTTCCAAGCAGAAACAAACAAAAGCCAGGTTGCAGCGAATGAAAATGAGATTTGGAGTCCTGGAGTGTCTTTAGTCCTGGAGCTTTATATCATGCAGATCATCTGTGGTTCTTCACGGGAATGAAACACTGGAGTGCTTTAGGGGTCCCTGTGAGTGACAAGAGGGTGATGCAAATGCAGATGAGGGGGGTAGAAGGAGAAAACTGAGAGAACTGAACATCCTAAATATGACTGGGGAATCTTGGAGTCTTGGAAAGTCCTGAGGAGCTCATTACTTCTTGCCACCTAATCAGCGCCAGCGGCGGTATACATACCCACAGTGCACTGCCTTCATGGTACAACAGCTTGTCTCATAAGGGCATTACAGTGTGTTTGCTCTAGCTCAGCGGGCTATGCAGACCCACTCTCATCATACAGGGTGGAGTGTGAGCCCCAATAGTGCTGTTTAGGCCTGGTGCAGTGAATGTGCGCTGGCGTACACTGCACAACTCATTAAAATTAATACATATTGCTGTAGCAGTGGAGGTGGGTAGCCAAAAAGTGCACCCAAATCCTGGTTCTTAAAAATGATGACTCATTTAAAAGAAATTCATAGGCCCTTCATACAAACCCAGTGCTAACAAGAGCATAACAACAAGTATACAGCCATGCAATCTGCATAGATAAATATTGGAGGTAGAATGGATAACGCTAATGAGCTTATTGACTTCCATCATAGAAGTCTTAGAAGAAGTCACATAGCTTTACAGTTAAGGTGACACAAAATTTGGCTATTACTGGAAATAGAAATGTCTAGGAGCAACAACGCCTCAGCCAAAAGTAACACAACTAACCTGGTTAAAAAGTGTAGGTTGCAAAATGTACTTTTGGGTGCCAGACTACCTTTAGAAGTCAGCATGTGTCAACTGCATACTGATTAATTCTATTTTTCTATTTTTATTTTATTTAAGTAGTTATTAAGGGTCATTTAGTACAACCCCGAATCAGAAAAAGTTGGGACAGTATGGAAAATGCTAATAAAATAAAAACACAGTCTTCCCTACATTTACTTTGACTTTTATTTGATTGCAGACAGTTTTAACCCAAGACATTTCATGTTGTGTCTGCTCAACTTCATTTCATTTATTAATAAACATCCATTCCTGCATTTCAGACCTGCAACACATTCCAAAAAAAGTTGGGACGGGGCAATTTAGGGCAAGTAATGAGGTGAAAAAACTAAATAATTATGTGATTTCAAACAGGTGATGTCAACAGGTGATTGTTATCATGGTTTGGTACAAAAGCAGCATCCAGGACAGGCTGAGTCTTTGATGAGTAAAGATGATCAGAGCATCTCCAGTTTATCAACACGTGTGAGAAAATTATTGAAATGTTTAAAAACAATGTACCTTAAAGAAAGATTGGAGGGGATTTGCATATTAAAAGCCAAGCGTGCAAGCTTAAGCTGAATGCCCGTGATCTTCGATCCCTCAGACGGCACTGCATCAAAAACCGCCACTCAACAATAGCTGATATAACCACATGGGCAGGGATTGGATGGACCATCACACAGTGGAAATGTGTATTGTGGTCAGATGAATCAGCATTCCAGGTTTTTTTGGAAAAAATGGTCGCCGTGTGCTCCGGACCAAAGACGAAAAGGACCATTCAGATTGTTATCAGCAACAAGTCCAAAAGCCAGGGTCTGTCATGGTATGGGGTTGTGTTAGTGCCCTTGGCAAAGGTCATTAACACTTCTGTGATGGCAGCATTAATGCAGAAAAGTACATTGAAATCTTAGAGCAACATATGCTGCCTTCAAGACATCATCTTTTCCAGGGACGTCCATGCATTTTTCAACAAGACGATGCAAAACTACATGCTGCACACATTACAAAGGCATGTCTGTGGAAGAGAAGGGGGTACGGGTACTGGACTGGCCTGTCTGCAGTCCTGACCTGTCCTCAATAGAGAATTTTCGAAAGGAAAAATGCAACAAATGACGACCCCGTACTGTTGCACATCTTAAGACGTGTTTGCAGGAAGAATGAGACAAAATAAAAGCTGAAACATTAAATCACTTGGTATCCTCGGTGCCAAAACGTCTTTTAAGTGTGGTGAAAAGGAATGGCAACTTTACAAAGTGGTAAATGCTTTACTGTCTCAACTTTTTTTGAAATGTGTTGCAGGCCTGAAATGCAGGAATGAATGTTTATTAATAAATGAAATTAAGTTGACCAGAAAAAACATGAAATATATCAGGTTCATCCTGTCTGCAATCAAATAAAAGTCAAAGTAAATGTAAGAAACTCTGTGTGTTTTTATTATTTGCATTTTCCATGCTGTCCCAACTTTTTCTGATTTGGGGTTGTAAATATTGTCCTAAGTGTGTGTGTGTGTGTGTGTGTGTGTGTGTGTGTCAGAGATGGGCGACTTCAGACTCGACTCGTTTCTAATGACTCGGACCTGACTCATGACTCCCAAAAAAAAGACACGTAAACAACAAGAGTCGCTAGCGTCAGCATGTGTTAACATTAGTTATGTGTGACAATTATATATACAGTGTATCACAAAAGTGAGTACACCCCTCACATTTCTGAAAATATTTCATTATATCTTTTCATGGGACAACACTATAGACATGAAACTTGGATATAACTTAGAGTAGTCAGTGTACAACTTGTATAGCAGTGTAGATTTACTGTCTTCTGAAAATAACTCAACACACAGCCATTAATGTCTAAATGGCTGGCAACATAAGTGAGTACACCCCACAGTGAACATGTCCAAATTGTGCCCAAAGTGTCAATATTTTGTGTGACCACCATTATTATCCAGCACTGCCTTAACCCTCCTGGGCATGGAATTCACCAGAGCTGCACAGGTTGCTACTGGAATCCTCTTCCACTCCTCCATGATGACATCACGGAGCTGGTGGATGTTAGACACCTTGAACTCCTCCACCTTCCACTTGAGGATGCGCCACAGGTGCTCAATTGGGTTTAGTCCATCACCTTTACCTTCAGCTTCCTCAGCAAGGCAGTTGTCATCTTGGAGGTTGTGTTTGGGGTCGTTATCCTTTTGGAAAACTGCCATGAGTTTTCGAAGGGAGGGGATCTTGCTCTGTTTCAGAATGTCACAGTACATGTTGGAATTTTTGTTTCCCTCAATGAACTGCAGCTCCCCAGTGCCAGCAACACTCATGCAGCCCAAGACCATGCAGCTACCACCACCATGCTTGACTGTAGGCAAGATACAGATACAGTCTTGGTACTTCTCACCAGGGCGCCGCCACACATGCTGGACACCATCTGAGCCAAACAAGTTTATCTTGGTCTCGTCAGACCACAGGGCATTCCAGTAATCCATGTTCTTGGACTGCTTGTCTTTAGCAAACTGTTTGCGGGCTTTCTTGTGCGTCAGCTTCCTTCTGGGATGACGACCATGCAGACCGAGTTGATGCAGTGTGCGGCGTATGGTCTGAGCACTGACAGGCTGACCTTCCACGTCTTCAACCTCTGCAGCAATGCTGGCAGCACTCATGTGTCTATTTTTTAAAGCCAACCTCTGGATATGACGCTGAACACGTGGACTCAACTTCTTTGGTCGACCCTGGCGAAGCCTGTTCCGAGTGGAACCTGTCCTGGAAAACCGCTGTATGACCTTGGCCACCATGCTGTAGCTCAGTTTCAGGGTGTTAGCAATCTTCTAATAGCCCAGGCCATCTTTGTGGAGAGCAACAATTCTATTTCTCACATCCTCAGAGAGTTCTTTGCCATAAGGTGCCATGTTGAATATCCAGTGGCCAGTATGAGAGAATTGTACCCAAAACACCAAATTTAACAGCCCTGCTCCCCATTTACACCTGGGACCTTGACACATGACACCAGGAAGGGACAACGACACATTTGGGCACAATTTGGACATGTTCACTGTGGGGTGTACTCACTTATGTTGCCAGCTATTTAGACATTAATGGCTGTGTGTTGAGTTATTTTCAGAAGACAGTAAATCTACACTGCTACACAAGTTGTACACTGACTACTCTAAGTTATATCCAAGTTTCATGTCTATAGTGTTGTCCCATGAAAAGATATAATGAAATATTTGCAGAAATGTGAGGGGTGTACTCACTTTTGTGATACACTGTATATATATATATATATATATATATATATATACAAATATTGAAGTTCACCTTATTTGAACATTTTCGTTACCTTTGGATTGGAATCTCACATAAAATGGTGGAATACCCTACCCTAAAGACTTGTGACTTGAATTGGACTCTAGCCTAAAGATTCGTGACTTGACTTGGACTCTAGCCTAAAGACTCGTGACTTGACTCGGACTCTAGCCTAAAGACTCATGACTTGACTCTAGCCTAAAAACTCGTGACTTGACTCGGACTCTAGCCTAAAGACTCATGACTTGACTCGGACTCTAGCCTAAAGACTCGTGACTTGACTCGGACTCTAGCCTAAAGACTCGTGACTTGACTCGAACTCTAGCCTAAAGTCTCGTGACTTGACTCAGACTCTAACCTAAAGACTCGTGACTTGACTCGGACTCAAGCCTAAAGACTCATGACTTGACTCGGACTCTAGCCTAAAGACTCATGACTTGACTCGGACTCTAGCCTAAAGACTCGTGACTTGACTCGGACTCTAGCCTAAAGACTCGTGACTTGACTCGGACTCTAGCCTAAAGACTCGTGACTTGACTCGGACTCTAGCCTAAAGACTTGTGACTTGACTCGGACTCTAGCCTAAAGACTTGTGACTTGACTCGGACTCTAGCCTAAAGACTTGTGACTTGACTCAGACTCTAGCCTAAAGACTTGTGACTTGACTCAGACTCTAGCCTAAAGACTTGTGACTTGACTCAGACTCTAGCCTAAAGACTTGTGACTTGACTCGGACTCTAGCCTAAAGACTTGTGACTTGACTCGGACTCTAGCCTAAAGACTCGTGACTTGACTCGGACTCTAGCCTAAAGACTCGTGACTTGACTCGGACTCTAGCCTAAAGACTCGTGACTTGACTCGGACTCTAGCCTAAAGACTTGTGACTTGACTCAGACTCTAGCCTAAAGACTCGTGACTTGACTCGGACTCTAGCCTAAAGACTCGTGACTTGACTCAGACTCTAGCCTAAAGACTTGTGACTTGACTCAGACTCTAGCCTAAAGACTCGTGACTTGACTCGGACTCTAGCCTAAAGACTTGTGACTTGACTCAGACTCTAGCCTAAAGACTTGTGACTTGACTCAGACTCTAGCCTAAAGACTTGTGACTTGACTCGGACTCTAGCCTAAAGACTCATGACTTGACTCGGACTCTAGCCTAAAGACTTGTGACTTGACTCGGACTCGTATTTTGTGACTTGTGAACATCTCTGGTGTGTGTTTGCTCTGTGATAGAGTGGCACTCTGTCTAGGGTGTTTCCTACTTTTCACCCAGTGAATTGCACCCATCACGACCCTGATCAGGATAAAACGGTGGTAAAACAGACAATGAATGAATGAAAGTTATTTTAACAGTTCAAGTCTTAATAGGGTAACACTTAAGGAGTTACAGTGTTTCAGAGACATCATAAATGTAGGGGTCTGGGAATTAACTTTCTAAATTAAGCATTTTTCTCCTTTCCACTAATCAAGACAAGTTCTATAATAAATTGTGGAATACTTAACATGTATTTAATCATCTGTGTATTTAATAATCTGTTCTTTTGAGTTCTCTTCCTGCAGATGAGCACATGGAACTTCAATTAAAACTGTCTGGCACTTAAAATGCTGCTAATGCTACATGGCTGGTACTTGGGGATTTAGCAATACGGTGTAATACACTTAGCACTGAAACGAAGTGTTTATGTGTCAACGCGCACGTGCCTTATTTGCAAAGACCTTAATTAGCAGTTCAGAAACCAAAGAGCTGGAGTTTTGCAATACTTGTGGACACCTGATTAAGCTTGGTATACTGTGTGATGTGTGTGTATCTGAGACAGGATGTGTATGTGATAGGTGTGGTACTAGGTCTATAGAATGTGAGAAGTCTATAGTTAATGTGAAAGACAGATAAAGAGTGATGAAAAGATAGCTAGATGTAGATTCATTCTCGCCCACCTGTTTCTCTGCATGTTTCATATATGACAGCCAGCCAAGATGCACAGATGCAGCACATCATCTTTATAGGCTTTACATATGTGCTTTTATGCACACATGCTGTTTCTCACTTGGAAATGTGTGTGTGTTATTCTGAATTGGATGGATCTTCGCATTTCTTCAGTGTACAGCATGAAGATTTATAGCCAAATTATGATGTGTAAAATAAACGTGGATAACAGGAAAGGAGTAGCACGGTCCAGAGCTGCTGCTTCAGCACTTACACTAAGAGCAAACAGTAAATGAGACACACACACACACAATATATATACTGTATATACAGTGTATCACAAAAGTCAGTACACCCCTCACATTTCTGCAAATATTTTATTATATCTTTTCATGGAACAACACTATAGAAATAAAACTTGGATATAACTTAGAGTAGTCAGTGTACAACTTGTATAGCAGTGTAGATTTACTGTCTTCTGAAAATAACTCAACACACAGCCATTAATGTCTAAATGGCTGGCAACATAAGTGAGTACACCCCACAGTGAACACGTCCAAATTGTGCCCAAAGTGTCAATATTTTGTGTGACCACCATTATTATCCAGCACTGCCTTAACCCTCCTGGGCATGGAATTCACCAGAGCTGCACAGGTTGCTACTGGAATCCTCTTCCACTCCTCCATGATGACATCACGGAGCTGGTGGATGTTAGACACCTTGAACTCCTCCACCTTCCACTTGAGGATGCGCCACAGGTGCTCAATTGGGTTTAGTCCATCACCTTTACCTTCAGCTTCCTCAGCAAGGCAGTTGTCATCTTGGAGGTTGTGTTTGGGGTCGTTATCCTGTTGGAAAACTGCCATGAGGCCCAGTTTTCGAAGGGAGGGGATCATGCTCTGTTTCAGAATGTCACAGTACATGTTGGAATTCATGTTTCCCTCAATGAACTGCAGCTCCCCAGTGCCAGCAACACTCATGCAGCCCAAGACCATGATGCTACCACCACCATGCTTGACTGTAGGCAAGATACAGTTGTCTTGGTACTTCTCACCAGGGCGCCGCCACACATGCTGGACACCATCTGAGCCAAACAAGTTTATCTTGGTCTCATCAGACCACAGGGCATTCCAGTAATCCATGTTCTTGGACTGCTTGTCTTCAGCAAACTGTTTGCGGGCTTTCTTGTGCGTCAGCTTCCTTCTGGGATGACGACCATGCAGACCGAGTTGATGCAGTGTGCGGCGTATGGTCTGAGCACTGACAGGTTGACCTCCCACGTCTTCAACCTCTGCAGCAATGCTGGCAGCACTCATGTGTCTATTTTTTAAAGCCAACCTCTGGATATGACGCCGAACACGTGGACTCAACTTCTTTGGTCGACCCTGGCGAAGCCTGTTCCGAGTGGAACCTGTCCTGGAAAACCGCTGTATGACCTTGGCCACCATGCTGTAGCTCAGTTTCAGGGTGTTAGCAATCTTCTTATAGCCCAGGCCATCTTTGTGGAGAGCAACAATTCTATTTCTCACATCCTCAGAGAGTTCTTTGCCATGAGGTGCCATGTTGAATATCCAGTGGCCAGTATGAGAGAATTGTACCCAAAACACCAAATTTAACAGCCCTGCTCCCCATTTACACCTGGGACCTTGACACATGACACCAGGGTGGGACAACGACACATTTGGGCACAATTTGGACATGTTCACTGTGGGGTGTACTCACTTATGTTGCCAGCTATTTAGACATTAATGGCTGTGTGTTGAGTTATTTTCAGAAGACAGTAAATCTCCACTGCTATACAAGTTGTACACTGACTACTCTAAGTTATATCCAAGTTTTATTTCTATAGTGTTGTCCCATGAAAATATATAATGAAATGTTTGCAGAAATGTGAGGGGTGTACTCACTTTTGTGATACACTGTATATATATATATATATATATATATATATATATATATATATATATATATATATATATATATACATATATACGTATATATACTGATCAGCCATAACATTAAGACCACCTCCTTGCTTCTACACTCACTGTCCATTTTATCAGCTCCACTTACCATATAAAAGCACTTTGTAGTTCTACAATTACTGACTGTAGTTCATCTGTTTCTCTACATACCTTTTTAGCCTGCATTCACCCTGTTCTTCAATGGTCAGGACCCCCACAGGACCACCACAGAGTAGGTATTATTTAGGTGGTGGATCATTCTCAGCACTGCAGTGACAATGACATGGTGGTGGTGTGTTAGTGTGTGTTGTGCTGGTATGAGTGGATCAGACACAGCAGTGCTGCTGGAGTTTATAAATACCGTGTCCACTCACTGTCCACCCTATTAGACACTCCTACCTAGTTGGTCCACCTTGTAGATGTAAAGTCAGAGACGATCGCTCATCTATTGCTGCTGTTTGAGTTGGTCATCTTCTAGACCTTCATCAGTGGTCACAGGACGCTGCCCACTGGGCGCTGTTGGCTGGATATGCTTGGTTGGTGGACTATTCTCAGTCCAGCAGTGACAGTGAGGTGTTTAAAAACTCCATCAGCATTGCTGTGTCTTATCCACTCATACCAGCACAACACACACTAACACACCACCACCATGTTAGTGCTACTCCAGTGCTGGGAATGATCCACCACCCAAATAATACCTGCTCTGTGGTGGTCCTGGGAGAGTCCTGACCATTAAAGAACAGCAGGAAAGGGGGCTAATAAAGCATGCAGAGAAACAGGTGGACTACAGTCAGTAATTGTAGAACTACAAAGTGCTTCTATATGACAAGTGGAACTGATAAAATGGACAGTGAGTGTAGAAACAAGGAGGTGGTTTTAATGTTATGGCTGATTAGTATATACAGTGTATCACAAAAGTGAGTACACCCCTCACATTTCTGCAGATATTTAAGTATATCTTTTCATGGGACAACACTGACAAAATGACACTTTGACACAATGAAAAGAAGTCTGTGTGCAGCTTATATAACAGTGTAAATTTATTCTTCCCTCAAAATAACTCAATATACAGCCATTAATGTCTAAACCACTGGCAACAAAAGTGAGTACACCCCTAAGAGACTACACCCCTAAATGTCCAAATTGAGCACTGCTTGTCATTTTCCCTCCAAAATGTCATGTGATTTGTTAGTGTTACTAGGTCTCAGGTGTGCATAGGGAGCAGGTGTGTTCAATTTAGTAGTACAGCTCTCACACTCTCTCATACTGGTCACTGAAAGTTCCAACATGGCACTTCATGGCAAAGAACTCTCTGAGGATCTTAAAAGACGAATTGTTGCACTACATGAAGATGGCCAAGGCTACAAGAAGATTGCCAACACCCTGAAACTGAGCTGCAGCACAGTGGCCAAGATCATCCAGCGTTTTAAAAGAGCAGTGTCCACTCAGAACAGACCTCGCGTTGGTCGTCCAAAGAAGCTGAGTGCACGTGCTCAGCGTCACATCCAACTGCTGTCTTTAAAAGATAGGCGCAGGAGTGCTGTCAGCTTTGCTGCAGAGATTGAAAAGGTGGGGGGTCAGCCTGTCAGTGCTCAGACCATACGCCGCACACTACATCAAATTGGTCTGCATGGCTGTCACCCCAGAAGGAAGTCTCTTCTGAAGTCTCTACACAAGAAAGCCCGCAAACAGTTTGCTGAAGACATGTCAACAAAGGACATGGATTACTGGAACCATGTCCTATGGTCTGATGAGACCAAGATTAATTTGTTTGGTTCAGATGGTCTCAAGCATGTGTGGCGGCAATCAGGTGAGGAGTACAAAGATAAGTGTGTCATGCCTACAGTCAAGCATGGTGGTGGGAATGCCATGGTCTGGGGCTGCATGAGTGCAGCAGGTGTTGGGGAGTTACATTTCATTGAGGGACACATGAACTCCAATATGTACTGTGAAATACTGAAGCAGAGCATGATCCCCTCCCTCCGGAAACTGGGTCGCAGGGCAGTGTTCCAGCATGATAATGACCCCAAACACACCTCTAAGACGACCACTGCTTTATTGAAGAGGCTGAGGGTAAAGGTGATGGACTGGCCAAGCATGTCTCCAGACCTAAACCCAATAGAACATCTTTGGGGCATCCTCAAGCGGAAGGTGGAGGAGCGCAAAGTCTCGAATATCCGCCAGCTCCGTGATGTCGTCATGGAGGAGTGGAAAAGCATTCCAGTGGCAACCTGTGAAGCTCTGGTAAACTCCATGCCCAGGAGAGTTAAGGCAGTTCTGGGAAATAATGGTGGCCACACAAAATATTGACACTTCAGGAACTTTCACTAAGGGGTGTACTCACTTTTGTTGCTGGTGGTTTAGACATTAATGGCTGTATATTGAGTTATTTTGAGGGAAGAATAAATTTACACTGTTATATAAGCTGCACACAGACTTCTTTTCATTGTGTCAAAGTGTCATTTTGTCAGTGTTGTCCCATGAAAAGATATACTTAAATATCTGCAGAAATGTGAGGGGTGTACTCACTTTTGTGATACACTGTATATATATATATATATATATATATATATATATATACACAGTGGTGCAGTGGGTAGCGCTTTCTCATCACAGCAAGAAAAGCCTGGGTTCTATTATGTTGGTTCTTTCTGTGTGGAGTTTGCATGTTCTCTCACTAGTTGTAGCCTAGTAGTTAAGGCACTGGACTAGTAATCAGAAGGTCACTGTTTCAAGCCCCACCACTTCCAGGTTGCTGCTGTTGGGCCCTTGAGCAAGGCCCTTAACTCTCAGTTGCTCAGTCAGGTCCATTGGAGCTACTATAAGTTTGAGTTTGGGTGAATGTGTGTTTGTGTGTGTGTGTGCCCTGTAATAGACTGGCGACCTGGCAAACTTTTGACTGTTATGCTAGCCCACCTGCTGTGATCTGGGTCAGGTTCAAATCTATATACAGACGTGATTGGCTATGTCTCAGAGGGAAGGGAAATGGCAATGGCTCTGCTGTGGATTGACGTCCTGTCCAGGGTGTCTTACTCCATTGTGTCTAATGATTCCAAGGAAATCTGACCCATATAACCAGTATAACGCAGTAGTATAACTGACCAGTATAACGCAGTAGTAAAACATCAAAAGATTAAATATATTAAAAATAAATGCGCGTTTTGGTTCATGGTCCTGCTGTTGAAAGCAGATTTAGAGCTTTTTCCATATATGGACTTGTACAGCGTTTTACTGAATGTGACCTTCACACACCCTGTAGCCCTCATCAAACACAACAGATCCACACAGAACACAAACCAGAACTGGCAAAACATGATTAGATGCCAGAACTGCTTTGCTGGGGGATGGACCAGATATCCACTTTGGGGACACAGAGAATGAGCCTGGGTACATTTTTATTTACATGTAACTGCTGTCTCATGGGAAGTGATGTCCTAGGGTTGTAAGTGACTGATTGAATGTGTATGTGTTGACCTGCAATGGATTTATTCATGATTAGAAATGGTTAGTTAGGGTCCACATGTCTACAAGGGTTCCTCTGGGCTCTCATCGTGGGTCCAGTGTTCCAGGAGTCTCTGGGTCTTAACCAGGATGAGATAGTTACTGAATATGAATGCACCTATATGCAGTTTAGGAACCTGGAAATGGAACCAAGTTTTGTTAAGGAGCATCACAGAGACAGCAGAGATTGTGGGTGCCAAAAAGAACCAGTCTGAACTTCACAACCTGTCACTATCAGTGGGAAGTTTGGCATGTTTCTTTTTAACCTTCCTAATACATGCAAAATAATAAAAAATATTGCTGCCTTATGCCCACTGTTTCTGGGCATCACCATCAATCCTTAAGTGCTTTAGTTGGGTCAGGGAGTACACCAGCAATCCATCATAGGGTACCACAAACTTACTCACACTTAGGGAAAATTAAGAGTTGTCAGTCCACTAACTGGCATAACTAGGGCAGTGGAGGGAAGATGGCATGTCTGAGGAAACCACTTTAAACTATGGACTATCAAAATATTCTAGTCCTCACCAAAACAAAAAAACAAATTACTCAATTCCTTATTCGCTTTGGTGTCTGAAATTAATTGAGCTAATATTGTTCTGATGGGTGTTTCATTGCTCTGTGATGGACTTATGGCTTTCCAGTGTGTTTCCTACCTTTTGCCCAATGAATCAAACCCACTGTGACCCTAACCAATATTATTAGTATACTAGTAGTATTAACATTTAATTAGTAGGACTATTTCACTTTATAGTACAACTTTTTGTATGTATTATTTTATTGTTTTCCAATGCTGCTCAGGTGGCGCAGTGGTAAAACTCGCCGGTTCAAAACTCAGCTCAACAAATATAGCAAAACAAATATTGTTTTTCTTACTGTTATTATTATTATTATTAGTCATAGTAGTAGTAATAGTATTATTAAAAAGCAATACAATTATACTAGTAATTATTATTATATTATATTATTTATAATTATATAAATACATTATATATTATATAATAATTAGTGTAATAATAATAATAATTGTAATAATATATTTAAATGGGTTTAATAATATAATACTATTTTATTAGTATTATTATTTAAATAGTATTACTATTTCACTGTATTATTTTATTATTATTATAACTTATTATTATTATTAAAAAGCAATACAATCATACTAGTAATTATTTTTATATTTAATTATTTATAATAATAATTGGTGTAATAATAATAATAATTTTAATAATATATTTAAAAGGGTTATAATAATATAATAACTTTTTTTAAGTTATATTATTTAAATAGTATTACAATTTTACTGTATTATTTATTATTATTATTATTATTATTATTACTATTAGTAGTAGTAGTATTATTAAAAAGCAATACAATTACTAGTAATTATTATTATATTTTATTATTTATAATAAAAATTAGTGTTATAATAATCATAATTTTAATAGTATATTTAAAGGGGTTTAATAATATAATACTACTTTATTAGTATTATTATTTAAATAGTATTACTATTTCACTGTATTATTGTATTATTATTTTTTCTTACTGTTATTATTATTATTAATATTTAATATAAAACAGTGGTAAAACAAACACTAAATGAATGAATGAGTCATACTTGAAATGATTCATTTGAACATCTAAATTACAGGCATCTGCTCCAAGAATCAACATTTACACCATCAACATTTTTTTCCCATGAGATGTGATGTGAAACTGCTGAAGTCCACATGTGTTATTCAATATCACTTATGGATGGTTCGGTTGAGAAACAATGATCCCTCACTTCCTCCAGCGTGTCCCTCAGGAAGTTCTCAGTTATAAATGTAAGTTTCTTTTTTAAATGTACTTCTCTAATACATTAGCAATGTATTTCCCTTGTCTGTTTAAAGGAGCCTAGGGAAGCCAATTGCAAAAGTCATTTTCAAACCTATTATTACTACGGCAACTACAACAAATCCAATTTCAACCACAGAACACAGATTGGACCTAATTTTCACAACTAACAACTAAATTGGCTCAATTAGGATGCTACTCTCCACATTAGCATTGCTACGCTTGTGCCTCTGGTGTGTCATGTATTTTTTCTTGATTTTTCTTGATTACGTTGCCCAGTTCTCCTGGGTGCTCTGATAACCCTTGGCACTTGCACGACACCCTTACTGGCTGAGGTGAGTCACAGACTTGACTAGACACCAATTCTGCAACACGTATGAAGTCGCTGGACATTTTTGCATTTTCCCCCCATTTTCCTCCCAATCTAGTTGTACCCAATCACCCTATTGCATTACGCTTCCTCTCTTCTGATGTTGATCTCCACTCTGGTTGAGGAGAGCCGTGACTAACACACGCCCCCTCTGGCACCTGTGCAGTAGCCAACGAGACGAGTTCATGTGTGGATCAGCTTTGTGTACGGAAAGACACACCCTGATCAACATTATCCCTCAACTCTGTGCAGGTGCCATCAATAAGCCAGCAGAGGTCATAACTGCATCAGTTATGAGGTCCCCTCGTTGTTCATGTAGGCGCAGGATGGCAGAGCTGAGTTTCAAACTGATGAGTTTGAAATGTCAGCTCTCATGTGCTAGTGTGTTTTACCGCTGCACCACCTAAGCACCTTAATGAGAGCTTTAACTAGGCACTTTGTATTTCTTCATTGCCGTCGGGACCTTAGCCAGACAGTAGGAGTCACTGTTGCTGAAGGTTAAAATGGAAAATTGTTGGTTCTGATGATCCTGATACCTGAAGGTGCCTAGA